>NW_027488678.1:0-317948 GCF_050948215.1 Halictus rubicundus | reverse complement strand
TCTCCTATCCTATCCTCTATCCTATCCTATCCTCTATCCTATCCTGTCCTCTATCCTATAATATCATCTATCCTATCCTATTCTCTATCCTATCCTATCCTATCCTCTACCGTATCCTATCCTGTATCGGATCCAATCCCCTATCGTATCCTCTATCCTATCCTATTCTCTATCCTATCCTCTATCCTATCGTATCCTCTATCCTATCCAATCCTCTATCCTATCCTCTATCCTATCCTATCCTCTATCCCATCCTATCCTCTATCCTATTCTATCCTCTATCCTATCCTATCCTCTATCGTCTCCTGTCCACTATCCTATCCAATCCCCTATCCTATCCAATCCCCGATCCTATCCTCTATCCTACCCTTTCCTTTATCCTATCCTATTATCTATCCTATCCTATCCTCTATCCTACCCTATCCTCTATCCTATCCTATCCTCTATCCCATCCTATCCTTCTCTCCTATCCAATCCTCTATCCTATCCTATCCTCTATCCTATCCTATCCTGTATCCTATCCTGTCCTGTATCCTATAATATCATCTATCCTATCCTATTCTCTATCCTATCCTATCCTATCCTCTACCGTATCCTATCCTGTATCCGATCCAATCCCCTATCGTATCCTCTATCCTATCGTATTCTCTATCCTATCCTCTATCCTATCGTATCCTCTATCCTATCCAATCCTCTATCCTATCCTCTATCCTATCCTATCCTCTATCCTATCCTATCCTGTATCCTATCCTATCCTCTATCCTATCCTATCCCCTATCCTATCCTATCCTCTATCCTATTCTATCGTCTATCCTATCCTATCCTCTATCGTCTCCTGTCCTCTATCCTATCCAATCCCCTATCCTATCCAATCCCCGATCCTATCCTCTATCCTACCCTTTCCTCTATCCTATCCTATCCTCTATCCTATCCTATCCTATCCTCTACCGTATCCTATCGTGTATCCGATGCAATCCCCTATCGTATCCTCTATCCTATCCTATTCTCTATCCTATCCTCTATCCCATCGTATAGTCTATCCTATCCTATCCTCTATCCTATCCTATCCTCTATCCTATCCTATCCTCTATCGTATCCTATCCTGTATCCGATCCAATCCCCTATCCTATCCTATCCTTCTCTCCTATCCTATCCTCTATCCTATCCTATCCTCTATCCTATCCTGTCCTCTATCCTATAATATCATCTATCCTATCCTATTCTCTATCCTATCCTATCCTATCCTCTACCGTATCCTATCCTGTATCGGATCCAATCCCCTATTGTATCCTCTATCCTATCCTATTCTCTATCCTATCCTCTATCGTATCGTATCCTCTATCCTATCCAATCTTCTATCCTATCCTCTATCCTATCCTATCCTCTATCTCATCCTATCCTCTATCCTATTCTATCCTCTATCCTATCCTATCATCTATCGTCTCCTGTCCACTATCCTATCCAAACCCCTATCCTATCCAATCCCCGATCCTATCCTCTATCCTACCCTTTCCTCTATCCTATCCTATTATCTATCCTATCCTATCCTCTATCCTATCCTATCCTCTATCCTATCCTATCCTCTATCCTATCCTATCCCCTATCCTATCCTATCCTCTATCCTATCCTATCCTCTATCCCATCCTATCCTCTATCCTATCCTATCCTCTATCCCATCCAATCCTTCTCTCCTATCTTATCCTCTATCCTATCCTATCCTCTATCCTATCCTATCCTCTATCCTATCCTATCCTATCCTCTATCCTATCCTATCCTCTATCCTATCCTATCCTATCCTCTATCCTATAATATCCTCTATCCTATCCTATCCTCTATCCTACCCTATCCTCTATCCTATCCTATCCTCTATCCCATCCTATCCTCTATCCTATCCTATCCTCTATCCCATCCAATCCTTCTCTCCTATCTTATCCTCTATCCTATCCTATCCTCTATCCTATCCTATCCTGTATCCTATCCTGTCCTGTATCCTATAATATCATCTATCCTATCCTATTCTCTATCCTATCCTATCCTATCCTCTACCGTATCCTATCCTGTATCGGATCCAATCCCCTATCGTATCCTCTATCCTATCCTATTCTCTATCCTATCCTCTATCCTATCGTATCCTCTATCCTATCCAATCCTCTATCCTATCCTCTATCCTATCCTATCCTCTATCTCATCCTATCCTCTATCCTATTCTATCCTCTATCCTATCCTATCATCTATCGTCTCCTGTCCACTATCCTATCCAATCCCCTATCCTATCCAATCCCCGATCCTATCCTCTATCCTACCCTTTCCTCTATCCTATCCTATTATCTATCCTATCCTATCCTCTATCCTATCCTATCCTCTATCCTATCCTATCCTCTATCCTATCCTATCCCCTATCCTATCCTATCCTCTATCCTATTCTATCCTCTATTCTATCCTATCCTCTATCGTCTTCTGTCCTCTATCCTATCCAATCCCCTATCCTATCCAATCCCAGCTCCTATCCTCTATCCTACCCTTTCCTCTATCCTATCCTATCCTCTATCCTATCCTATCCTCTATCCTATCCTATCCTCTATCCTATCCTATCCTCTATCCTATCCTATCCTCTATCCTATCCTATCCTATCCTCTATCCTATCCTATCCTATCCTCTATCCTATCCTATCCTCTATCCTATCCTATCCTATCCTCTATCCTATAATATCATCTATCCTATCCTATTCTCTATCCTATCCTATCCTATCCTCTACCGTATCCTATCCAGTATCGGATCCAATCCCCTATCGTATCCTATATCCTATCCTATTCTCTATCCTATCCTCTATCCTATCGTATCCTCTATCCTATCCAATCCTCTATCCTATCCTCTATCCTATCCTATCCTCTATCCTATCCTATCCTGTATCCTATCCTATCCTCTATCCTATCCTATCCTCTATCCTATCCTATCCTCTATCCTATCCTATCCTCTATCCTACCCTATCCCCTATCCTATCCTATCCTCTATCCTATTCTATCCTCTATCCTATCCTATCCTCTATCGTCTCCTGTCCTCTATCCTATCCAATCCCCTATCCTATCCAATCCCCGATCCTATCCTCTATCCTACCCTTTCCTCTATCCTATCCTATCCTCTATCCTATCCTATCCTATCCTCTACCGTATCCTATCGTGTATCCGATCCAATCCCCTATCGTATCCTCTATCCTATCCTATTCTCTATCCTATCCTCTATCCTATCGTATCCTCAATCCTATCCTATCCTATCCTCTGTCCTATAATATCCTCTATCCTATTCTATCCTCTATCCTATCCTATCCTCTATCGTCTCCTATCCTCTATCCTATCCTATCCTCTATCCTATCCTATCCTCTATCCTATCCTATCCTCTATCCTATCCTATCCTCTATCCTATCCTATCCTCTATCCTATCCTATCCTTCTCTCCTATCCTATCCTCTATCCTATCCTATCCTCTATCCTATCAAATCCTGTATCCTATCCTGTCCTCTATCCTATAATATCATCTATCCTATCCTATCCTCTATCCCATCCTATCCTCTATCCTATGCTATCCTCTATCCTATCCTATCCTTCTCTCCTATCCTATCCTCTATCCTATCCTATCCTCTATCCTATCCTGTCCTCTATCCTATAATATCATCTATCCTATCCTATTCTCTATCCTATCCTATCCTATCCTCTACCGTATCCTATCCTGTATCGGATCCAATCCCCTATCGTATCCTCTATCCTATCCTATTCTCTATCCTATCCTCTATCGTATCGTATCCTCTATCCTATCCAATCTTCTATCCTATCCTCTATCCTATCCTATCCTCTATCTCATCCTATCCTCTATCCTATTCTATCCTCTATCCTATCCTATCATCTATCGTCTCCTGTCCACTATCCTATCCAAACCCCTATCCTATCCAATCCCCGATCCTATCCTCTATCCTACCCTTTCCTCTATCCTATCCTATTATCTATCCTATCCTATCCTCTATCCTATCCTATCCTCTATCCTATCCTATCCTCTATCCTATCCTATCCCCTATCCTATCCTATCCTCTATCCTATTCTATCCTCTATTCTATCCTATCCTCTATCGTCTCCTGTCCTCTATCCTATCCAATCCCCTATCCTATCCAATCCCAGCTCCTATCCTCTATCCTACCCTTTCCTCTATCCTATCCTATCCTCTATCCTATCCTATCCTCTATCCTATCCTATCCTCTATCCTATCCTATCCTATCCTCTATCCTATCCTATCCTATCCTCTATCCTATCCTATCCTCTATCCTATCCTATCCTATCCTCTATCCTATAATATCCTCTATCCTATCCTATCCTCTATCCTACCCTATCCTCTATCCTATCCTATCCTCTATCCCATCCTATCCTCTATCCTATCCTATCCTCTATCCCATCCTATCCTTCTCTCCTATCTTATCCTCTATCCTATCCTATCCTCTATCCTATCCTATCCTGTATCCTATCCTGTCCTGTATCCTATAATATCATCTATCCTATCCTATTCTCTATCCTATCCTATCCTATCCTCTACCGTATCCTATCCTGTATCCGATCCAATCCCCTATCGTATCCTCTATCCTATCCAATCCTCTATCCTATCCTCTATCCTATCCTATCCTCTATCCTATCCTATCCTGTATCCTATCCTATCCTCTATCCTATCCTATCCCCTATCCTATCCTATCCTCTATCCTATTCTATCGTCTATCCTATCCTATCCTCTATCGTCTCCTGTCCTCTATCCTACCCAATCCCCTATCCTATCCAATCCCCGATCCTATCCTCTATCCTACCCTTTCCTCTATCCTATCCTATCCTCTATCCTATCCTATCCTATCCTCTACCGTATCCTATCGTGTATCCGATGCAATCCCCTATCGTATCCTCTATCCTATCCTATTCTCTATCCTATCCTCTATCCCATCGTATAGTCTATCCTATCCTATCCTCTATCCTATCCTATCCTCTATCCTATCCTATCCTCTATCGTATCCTATCCTGTATCCGATCCAATCCCCTATCCTATCCTATCCTCTATCCTACCCTATCCTCTATCATATCCTATCCTCTATCCCATCCTATCCTCTATCCTATCCTGTCCTCTATCCTATAATATCATCTATCCTATCCTATTCTCTATCCTATCCTATCCTATCCTCTACCGTATCCTATCCTGTATCGGATCCAATCCCCTATCGTATCCTATATCCTATCCTATTCTCTATCCTATCCTCTATCCTATCGTATCCTCTATCCTATCCAATCCTCTATCCTATCCTCTATCCTATCCTATCCTCTATCCTATCCTATCCTGTATCCTATCCTATCCTCTATCCTATCCTATCCTCTATCCTATCCTATCCTCTATCCTATCCTATCCTCTATCCTATTCTATCCTCTATCCTATCCTATCCTCTATCGTCTCCTGTCCTCTATCCTATCCAATCCCCTATCCTATCCAATCCCCGATCCTATCCTCTATCCTACCCTTTCCTCTATCCTATCCTATCCTCTATCCTATCCTATCCTATCCTCTACCGTATCCTATCGTGTATCCGATCCAATCCCCTATCGTATCCTCTATCCTATCCTATTCTCTATCCTATCCTCTATCCTATCGTATCCTCAATCCTATCCTATCCTATCCTCTGTCCTATAATATCCTCTATCCTATTCTATCCTCTATCCTATCCTATCCTCTATCGTCTCCTATCCTCTATCCTATCCTATCCTCTATCCTATCCTATCCTCTATCCTATCCTATCCTCTATCCTATCCTATCCTCTATCCTATCCTATCCTTCTCTCCTATCCTATCCTCTATCCTATCCTATCCTCTATCCTATCAAATCCTGTATCCTATCCTGTCCTCTATCCTATAATATCATCTATCCTATCCTATCCTCTATCCCATCCTATCCTCTATCCTATGCTATCCTCTATCCTATCCTATCCTTCTCTCCTATCCTATCCTCTATCCTATCCTATCCTCTATCCTATCCTGTCCTCTATCCTATAATATCATCTATCCTATCCTATTATCTATCCTATCCTATCCTATCCTCTACCGTATCCTATCCTGTATCGGATCCAATCCCCTATCGTATCCTCTATCCTATCCTATTCTCTATCCTATCCTCTATCGTATCGTATCCTCTATCCTATCCAATCTTCTATCCTATCCTCTATCCTATCCTATCCTCTATCTCATCCTATCCTCTATCCTATTCTATCCTCTATCCTATCCTATCATCTATCGTCTCCTGTCCACTATCCTATCCAAACCCCTATCCTATCCAATCCCCGATCCTATCCTCTATCCTACCCTTTCCTCTATCCTATCCTATTATCTATCCTATCCTATCCTCTATCCTATCCTATCCTCTATCCTATCCTATCCTCTATCCTACCCTATCCCCTATCCTATCCTATCCTCTATCCTATTCTATCCTCTATCCTATCCTATCCTCTATCGTCTCCTGTCCTCTATCCTATCCAATCCCCTATCCTATCCAATCCCCGATCCTATCCTCTATCCTACCCTTTCCTCTATCCTATCCTATCCTCTATCCTATCCTATCCTATCCTCTACCGTATCCTATCGTGTATCCGATCCAATCCCCTATCGTACCCTCTATCCTATCCTATTCTCTATCCTATCCTCTATCCTATCGTATCCTCAATCCTATCCTATCCTATCCTCTGTCCTATAATATCCTCTATCCTATTCTATCCTCTATCCTATCCTATCCTCTATCGTCTCCTATCCTCTATCCTATCCTATCCTCTATCCTATCCTATCCTCTATCCTATCCTATCCTCTATCCTATCCTATCCTTCTCTCCTATCCTATCCTCTATCCTATCCTATCCTCTATCCTATCAAATCCTGTATCCTATCCTGTCCTCTATCCTATAATATCATCTATCCTATCCTATTCTCTATCCTATCCTATCCTATCCTCTACCGTATCCTATCGTGTATCCGATCCAATCCCCTATCGTATCCTCTATCCTATCCTATTCTCTGTCCTATCCTCTATCCTATCGTATCCTCTATCCTATCCTATCCTCTATCCTATCCTATAATATCCTCTATCCTATTCTATCCTCTATCCTATCCTATCCTCTATCGTCTCCTGTCCTCTATCCTATCCAATCCCCTATCCTATCCAATCCCCGATCCTATCCTCTATCCTATCCAATCCTATATCCTATTCTCTATCCTATCCTATCCTCTATCGTATCCTATCCACTATCCTATCGTATCCTCTATCCTATTCTATCCTCTATCCTATCCTATCCTCTATCCTATCCTATCCTCTATCCCATCCTATCCTCTATCCTATGCTATCCTCTATCCTATCCTATCCTTCTCTCCTATCCTATCCTCTATCCTATCCTATCCTCTATCCTATCCTGTCCTCTATCCTATAATATCATCTATCCTATCCTATTCTCTATCCTATCCTATCCTATCCTCTACCGTATCCTATCCTGTATCGGATCCAATCCCCTATCGTATCCTCTATCCTATCCTATTCTCTATCCTATCCTCTATCCTATCGTATCCTCTATCCTATCCAATCCTCTATCCTATCCTCTATCCTATCCTATCCTCTATCTCATCCTATCCTCTATCCTATTCTATCCTCTATCCTATCCTATCATCTATCGTCTCCTGTCCACTATCCTATCCAATCCCCTATCCTATCCAATCCCCGATCCTATCCTCTATCCTACCCTTTCCTCTATCCTATCCTATTATCTATCCTATCCTATCCTCTATCCTATCCTATCCTCTATCCTATCCTATCCTCTATCCTATCCTATCCCCTATCCTATCCTATCCTCTATCCTATTCTATCCTCTATTCTATCCTATCCTCTATCGTCTCCTGTCCTCTATCCTATCCAATCCCCTATCCTATCCAATCCCAGCTCCTATCCTCTATCCTACCCTTTCCTCTATCCTATCCTATCCTCTATCCTATCCTATCCTCTATCCTATCCTATCCTCTATCCTATCCTATCCTCTATCCTATCCTATCCTATCCTCTATCCTATCCTATCCTATCCTCTATCCTATCCTATCCTCTATCCTATCCTATCCTATCCTCTATCCTATAATATCATCTATCCTATCCTATTCTCTATCCTATCCTATCCTATCCTCTACCGTATCCTATCCTGTATCGGATCCAATCCCCTATCGTATCCTATATCCTATCCTATTCTCTATCCTATCTTCTATCCTATCGTATCCTCTATCCTATCCAATCCTCTATCCTATCCTCTATCCTATCCTATCCTCTATCCTATCCTATCCTGTATCCTATCCTATCCTCTATCCTATCCTGTCCTCTATCCTATCCAATCCCCTATCCTATCCAATCCCCGATCCTATCCTCTATCCTACCCTTTCCTCTATCCTATCCTATCATCTATCCTATCCTATTCTCTATCCTATCCTATCCTATCCTCTACCGTATCCTATCCTGTATCGGATCCAATCCCCTATCGTATCCTATATCCTATCCTATTCTCTATCCTATCCTCTATCCTATCGTATCCTCTATCCTATCCAATCCTCTATCCTATCCTCTATCCTATCCTATCCTCTATCCTATCCTATCCTGTATCCTATCCTATCCTCTATCCTATCCTATCCTCTATCCTATCCTATCCTCTATCCTATCCTATCCTCTATCCTACCCTATCCCCTATCCTATCCTATCCTCTATCCTATTCTATCCTCTATCCTATCCTATCCTCTATCGTCTCCTGTCCTCTATCCTATCCAATCCCCTATCCTATCCAATCCCCGATCCTATCCTCTATCCTACCCTTTCCTCTATCCTATCCTATCCTCTATCCTATCCTATCCTATCCTCTACCGTATCCTATCGTGTATCCGATCCAATCCCCTATCGTATCCTCTATCCTATCCTATTCTCTATCCTATCCTCTATCCTATCGTATCCTCAATCCTATCCTATCCTATCCTCTGTCCTATAATATCCTCTATCCTATTCTATCCTCTATCCTATCCTATCCTCTATCGTCTCCTATCCTCTATCCTATCCTATCCTCTATCCTATCCTATCCTCTATCCTATCCTATCCTCTATCCTATCAAATCCTGTATCCTATCCTGTCCTCTATCCTATAATATCATCTATCCTATCCTATTCTCTATCCTATCCTATCCTATCCTCTACCGTATCCTATCGTGTATCCGATCCAATCCCCTATCGTATCCTCTATCCTATCCTATTCTCTATCCTATCCTCTATCCTATCGTATCCTCTATCCTATCCTATCCTCTATCCTATCCTATCCTCTATCGTATCCTATCCTGTATCCGATCCAATCGCCTATCCTATCCTATCCTCTATCCTACCCTATCCTCTATCCTATCCTATCCTCTATCCCATCCTATCCTCTATCCTATCCTATCCTCTATCCTATCCTATCCTTCTCTCCTATCCTATCCTCTATCCTATCCTATCCTCTATCCTATCCTGTCCTCTATCCTATAATATCATCTATCCTATCCTATTCTCTATCCTATCCTATCCTATCCTCTACCGTATCCTATCCTGTATCGGATCCAATCCCCTATCGTATCCTCTATCCTATCCTATTCTCTATCCTATCCTCTATCCTATCGTATCCTCTATCCTATCCAATCCTCTATCCTATCCTCTATCCTATCCTATCCTCTATCCCATCCTATCCTCTATCCTATTCTATCCTCTATCCTATCCTATCCTCTATCGTCTCCTGTCCACTATCCTATCCAATCCCCGATCCTATCCTCTATCCTACCCTTTCCTCTATCCTATCCTATTATCTATCCTATCCTATCCTCTATCCTATCCTATCCTCTATCCTATCCTATCCTATCCCCTATCCTATCCTATCCTCTATCCTATTCTATCCTCTATCCTATCCTATCCTCTATCGTCTCCTGTCCTCTATCCTATCCAATCCCCTATCCTATCCAATCCCCGATCCTATCCTCTATCCTACCCTTTCCTCTATCCTATCCTATCCTCTATCCTATCCTATCCTCTATCCTATCCTATCCTATCCTATCCTCTATCCTATCCTATCCTATCCTCTATCCTATCCTATCCTATCCTCTATCCTATCCTATCCTCTATCCTATCCTATCCTCTATCCTATAATATCCTCTATCCTATCCTATCCTCTATCCTACCCTATCCTCTATCCTATCCTATCCTCTATCCCATCCTATCCTCTATCCTGTCCTATCCTCTATCCCATCCTATCCTTCTCTCCTATCCTATCCTCTATCCTATCCTATCCACTATCCTATCCTATCCTGTATCCTATCCTGTCCTCTATCCTATAATATCATCTATCCTATCCTATTCTCTATCCTATCCTATCCTATCCTCTACCGTATCCTATCCTGTATCCGATCCAATCCCCTATCGTATCCTCTATCCTATCCTATTCTCTATCCTATCCTCTATCCTATCGTATCCTCTATCCTATCCAATCCTCTATCCTATCCTCTATCCTATCCTATCCCCTATCCTATCCTCTATCCTATTCTATCCTCTATCCTATCCAATCCCCTATCCTATCCAATCCCCGATCATATCCTCTATCCTACCCTTTCCTCTATCCTATCCTATCCTCTATCCTATCCTATCCTATCCTCTACCGTATCCTATCGTGTATCCGATCCAATCCCCTATCGTATCCTCTATCCTATCCTATTCTCTATCCTATCCTCTATCCTATCGTATCCTCTATCCTATCCTATCCTCTATCCTATCCTATCCTCTATCGTATCCTATCCTGTATCCGATCCAATCGCCTATCCTATCCTATCCTCTATCCTACCCTATCCTCTATCCTATCCTATCCTCTATCCCATCCTATCCTCTATCCTATCCTATCCTCTATCCTATCCTATCCTTCTCTCCTATCCTATCCTCTATCCTATCCTATCCTCTATCCTATCCTGTCCTCTATCCTATAATATCATCTATCCTATCCTATTCTCTATCCTATCCTATCCTATCCTCTACCGTATCCTATCCTGTATAGGATCCTATCCCCTATCGTATCCTCTATCCTATCCTATTCTCTATCCTATCCTCTATCCTATCGTATCCTCTATCCTATCCAATCCTCTATCCTATCCTCTATCCTATCCTATATCCCATCCTATCCTCTATCCTATTCTATCCTCTATCCTATCCTATCCTCTATCGTCTCCTGTCCACTATCCTATCCAATCCCCGATCCTATCCTCTATCCTACCCTTTTCTCTATCCTATCCTATTATCTATCGTATCCTATCCTCTATCCTATCCTATCCTCTATCCTATCCTATCCTCTATCCTATCCTATCCCCTATCCTATCCTATCCTCTATCCTATTCTATCCTCTATCCTATCCTATCCTCTATCGTCACCTGTCCTCTATCCTATCCAATCCCCTATCCTATCCAATCCCCGATCCTATCCTCTATCCTACCCTTTCCTCTATCCTATCCTATCCTCTATCCTATCCTATCCTCTATCCTATCCTATCCTCTATCCTATCCTATCCTATCCTCTATCCTATCCTATCCTATCCTCTATCCTATCCTATCCTATCCTCTATCCTATCCTATCCTCTATCCTATAATATCCTCTATCCTATCCTATCCTCTATCCTACCCTATCCTCTATCCTATCCTATCCTCTATCCCATCCTATCCTTCTCTCCTATCCTATCCTCTATCCTATCCTATCCACTATCCTATCCTATCCTGTATCCTATCCTGTCCTCTATCCTATAATATCATCTATCCTATCCTATTCTCTATCCTATCCTATCCTATCCTCTACCGTATCCTATCCTGTATCCGATCCAATCCCCTATCGTATCCTCTATCCTATCCTATTCTCTATCCTGTCCTCTATCCTATCGTATCCTCTATCCTATCCAATCCTCTATCCTATCCTCTATCCTATCCTATCCTATCCTCTATCCTATCCTATCCTGTATCCTATCCTATCCTCTATCCTATCCTATCCCCTATCCTATCCTATCCTCTATCCTATTCTATCGTCTATCCTATCCTATCCTCTATCGTCTCCTGTCCTCTATCCTATCCAATCCCCTATCCTATCCAATCCCCGATCCTATCCTCTATCCTACACTTTCCTCTATCCTATCCTATCCTCTATCCTATCCTATCCTATCCTCTACCGTATCCTATCGTGTATCCGATGCAATCCCCTATCGTATCCTCTATCCTATCCTATTCTCTATACTATCCTCTATCCCATCGTATCCTCTATCCTATCCTATCCTCTATCCTATCCTATCCTCTATTGTATCCTATCCTGTATCCGATCCAATCCCCTATCCTATCCTATCCTCTATCCTACCCTATCCTCTATCCTATCCTATCCTCTATCCCATCCTATCCTCTATCCTATCCTATCCTCTATCCTATCCTATCTTCTATCCTGTCCTATCCTCTATCCTATCCTATCCTCTATCCTATCCTGTCTTCTATCCTATAAAATCATCTATCCTATCCTATTCTCTATCCTATCCTATCCTATCCTCTACCGTATCCTATCCTGTATCGGATCCAATCCCCTATCGTATCCTATATCCTATCCTATTCTCTATCCTATCCTCTATCCTATCGTATCCTCTATCCTATCCAATCCTCTATCCTATCCTCTATCCTATCCTATCCTCTAACTTATCCTATCCTCTATCCTATCTTATCCTCTGTCCTATTATATACTCTATCCTATCCTTTCCGCCATCCTATCCTATCCTGTCCTCTATCGAATCCTATCCCCTATCCTATCCTCTATCCGATCCTATCCTCTATCCTATCCTATCCTCTATAATATCGTTTCCTCTGTCCTATAATGTCCTCTATCCTATAATATCATCTATCCTATCCTATTCTCTATCCTATCCTATCCTATCCTCTTTCGTATCCTATCCTCTATCCTATCCAATCCTATATCCTATTCTCTATCCTATCCTATCCTCTATCGTATCCTATCCCCTATCCTATCGTATCCTCTATCCTATTCTATCCTCTATCCTATCCTATCCTCTATCGTCTCCTGTCCACTATCCTATCCAATCCCCTATCCTATCCAATCCCCGATCCTATCCTCTATCCTACCCTTTCCTCTATCCTATCCTATTATCTATCCTATCCTATCCTCTATCCTATCCTTCCTCTATCCTACCCTTTCCTCTATCCTATCCTATTATCTATCCTATCCTATCCTCTATCCTATCCTATCCTCTATCCTATCCTATCCTCTATCCTATCCTATCCCCTATCCTATCCTATCCTCTATCCTATTCTATCCTCTATCCTATCCTATCCTCTATCGTCTCCTGTCCTCTATCCTATCCAATCCCCTATCCTATCCAATCCCCGATCCTATCCTCTATCCTACCCTTTCCTCTATCCTATCCTATCCTCTATCCTATCCTATCTTCTATCCTATCCTATCCTCTATCCTATCCTATCCTCTATCCTATCCTATCCTCTATCCTATCCTATCCTCCATCCTATCCTATCCTCTATCCTATCCTATCCTCTATCCTATCCAATCCTATATCCTATTCTCTATCCTATCCTATCCTCTATCGTATCCTATCCCCTATCCTATCGTATCCTCTATCCTATTCTATCCTCTATCCTATCCTATCCTCTATCGTCTCCTGTCCACTATCCTATCCAATCCCCTATCCTATCCAATCCCCGATCCTATCCTCTATCCTACCCTTTCCTCTATCCTATCCTATTATCTATCCTATCCTATCCTCTATCCTATCCTATCCTCTATCCTATCCTATCCTCTATCCTATCCTATCCCCTATCCTATCCTATCCTCTATCCTATTCTATCCTCTATCCTATCCTATCCTCTATCGTCTCCTGTCCTCTATCCTATCCAATCCCCTATCCTATCCAATCCCCGATCCTATCCTCTATCCTACCCTTTCCTCTATCCTATCCTATCCTCTATCCTATCCTATTTTTTTTTTTTTTTTTTTTTTTCCGAGGAGGTAATCTCGTTACGGATACCCGAACCCCCCCGGGGGGGGGGTGGTCCGGGTTATGTGGGACTCCTCGGCTGGTTGGTGCAACGCCGAGTATACCCACTAACTCCTCCCCGTCCGTCCCTAGACTCCTGGGGGCACCCGTGCTCTGCGCGCGCATGTCAATCCGGTGTGCCCCCGCCTTAGCATACCACCCAGGGGGGGACGCGGCCCCCTCCCGTACCTACTCTATCCGAAGGCACCACGCAACGGACGACGTGGCGCCTTCCCCCCTGTTAGGCCGCCCGATGAGCATCCGAGCCCCCGCTCGAGATGCCCGGCGGCCTCCGGGGACGCCGTTGGTGACCGAGTGTAAGGGGATATCCGATCCCCCGCCTCGAGATCATCAAGGGCGTCCCCGCTCGCGTCAGGGGCGTCGCAACGGGGGTACGCCCCCGGGGCGTACCCTGAGCCGCCTCCCCCCCCTTCGGCCGGGATCGTGATTACGCTCCCGATCCCGTTCCGCAGCCTCCTTCCGCAGCATAACCCGCTCGCAGAAGGAAGCGAACCCCCTCCACGCCTCCTCGCCACCGGCTGCCGCAGCGACGACAGCCGGGAGCGAGAGGTCGTGGCCCACCGCGCGCCGCAGGGCACGGCGCTCTCCCCCCCATGCCGGACACTCCTCCAGAGTGTGTTGCGCCGTGTCCCGCGGCTCGCCGCAGTGGTGACACGCCTCCTCGGTCTCCCTCCCGATGCGACACAGGTAGTCGCCGAAGCACCCGTGCCCGCTCATCACCTGCGTCACACGGTAGGAGACCCTATGCCCCATCCATCCCCTGTTCCATTGGTCGAACACCGGGAGGATGGCCCGAACGGCCCGCCTCTCGCCCTCCCTCGTCCCGGGAAGGCTATCGCGCCACTCCCGGGCTGCGTGCCGCCGAGCATGTCGCCTGAGCTCATCCACCATGAGCCGCGCCTGATCCGGGGCCACCCCCCGGAGCCGGAGTTCCCTGGAGTGCGTATGCACATCCGCCAACACGCGGGCCTCCAGCTCGAGGGGGATCAGCCCCGACATCACCATCGCCGTCGCGTATGAAATGGTGCGGTACCCCCGCACGATGCCTATGGCCAGCCTGCGCTCGATGCGACGCAGCAGCGACCGTGTGCCGCCACTGCGCCCCCTAGCCAAGACATCGCGCGCCCACACAGGGGCTCCGTACAGGACCAAAACTCGCACCACCACCGCGAACAGACGACGCACCCGTCCACAGGGTCCCCCGAGATTCGGGAGAAGGCGACCGAGCGCAGCGGTCGCCCTCTCCGCCCGGGGCGCCAGCGACTCAAGGTGGCGGTCAAAACGCCACCGGCCGTCAAGCTCGAGTCCCAGGTACCGCATCTGGGACCCGACCTTGACCATACCCTCCCCCACGCAGATCCAGCACTGGGGAGGCGCCGCCAACCGGGCCGAGCGGAGAAACCACATGGCCCTGGTTTTCTCGACGGACACCTCTAGGCCCAGCGACCGGATCGCGCGCACCGCGCGCCACGCGCCGCGCTCCGCCAGGCAGATGGCCTCCTTCGCATACCTCCCGGTGGCCAATACCAGCGTGTCGTCGGCGTAACACGTCAGGCTGACCCCGGGAGGCATCTCCTCCCGCAGGACGCGATCGTACGCAAGATTCCACAGCAACGGGCCCAACACCGAGCCCTGCGGTACCCCGCGCACGACGCCCCTGCGCACCATCCCGTACCGGCCGGGATACTCTATACCCCTGTCGGAGAGATAGCTCCCAATCACCCTTCTGAGATACAGAGGCACCCGGTGGAAGACCAGGGCCTCCATTATCCGATCCCAGGGGACGGTGTTGAACGCGTTAGCGATATCCAAGGATATCGCCAACGCAACACCGCCCCCCCTCGTACAGGCCTCCGAGAGAGCCCTCACCCGCCGAATAGCGTCGACGGTGGAGAGACCCTCCCGGAAGCCGAATTGAACCCCGCTCAGATCGGGGACCCCTCCCGCCGACAGGTGCCGGACGAGGCGTCCAACGAGTACGCGCTCGAACAACTTCCCCGCCTCGTCCAGCAGACAAATTGGCCGGTACCCTGAGGGCGAGTCCCGGGACTTGCCCCCCTTCGGAAGGAGGACCAACCTGCCCGACTTCCACTCCGTGGGGAACACCCCCTCCCTCAGACAGCCGTTATACAGCTGCCGGAGTTCGGCGGCGAGTCCCCCCTCCAGGGCCAAGACCAACGCGCGGCCCGGCACCCCGTCCGGGCCCGGGGCCTTGCGGCCCACCCGCCGCGCCCTGGCCATCGCCTCACCCAGCTCGCCGGCCGACACCTCCCACTCTGCGGACCAGGAGAGAGGCTCCTGTTCCCAATGGGAGCGACGCAGTTGTCCCCCCTCTCGCGGGAAGAGGGACGCCACCACTCCCTCGAGCAGGTGGGGGTCCATCGACTCCGTCACCGGAGGCGCCCACGCGCGCAGCTTGTTCATGACAAGCTTGTACGGGCGCCCCCATGGATCGGAGTCCACCGTGCCGACGAGCTCCGACCACGCGTCGGCCTTGGCCCGCGCGATAGCCCTGCGGAGAACCCCGAGCGCGGCTCGGTACTCCCCGCCGAGCCTCGCCGTCGCCTCCTCGTCGTCGCGCCTCCTACGCGCTCGGCCGTACCGACGCCGCGCGGCATTGCAGGCACGCCGGAGCTCCGCAATGCCGGCGGACCACCAGTACGCCGCCCTCCTGGGGGCGAACCGGCTGCGGGGCATGGCGGTGTCGCACACCGCCGTCATTACCTCCCGCAGCCGCCTCGCCCCTTGCGCAGGCGCCAGCTCGCACAGGGCCGGCCCCGTCCATGTCGCCGCGGCTACCGCGGCCCCGAACGCGTCCGCGTCCAGCCGCTTCCAGGCCCATCGCGGCCGTCGGTCCCCCCGGCCCGGCCGGGAATCCCGCGCGTGGAGGGTGGGCCACACGTCCATGACGATGGGCGTATGGTCTGACGCAATCTCTATCTCCTCGGCCACCCTCCATCCCGACACCCGGCGCACGGCCGAGGGAGTCCCCCATGTCAGGTCGACAATCGAGACCCCCTGCGGACGCACGCACGTCGGCGTGGATCCCCGGTTAATCAACCGGAGATCCAGGCCGGCCGCCCAGGTTAACACCTCGCTACCCCTAGTGGTCGTCCTGGGACTCCCCCACGATACCGCGTGGGCATTGAAGTCTCCCAAAACGAGAACCGGGCGGGCGCTGCACCGCGCGATGCAGCTGTTCAGCCCGCCCAGGAACCCCCGAAATTGATCGAGGCCACAGCTCGGCGAGATGTAGATCCCGACAACCGCGATGTCCCCCCATTGCACCGCCACGAATCCCTCGCCCCGCTCCAGAAGGGAGACCGACGGGGACCCGGGGCGGCTTCCCGCCACTATTACTACGGAGCCGATCTCGTCCCCCACCCAGAAGGGGTGTTCGGGGATTGCGTACGGCTCCGCCGCAACTGCCAGCCCAGCCCCCCACTCGCGCACGGCTTGGACAAACAGGTCCTGTGCCGCGCGCGAGTGGTTGAGGTTCGCCTGCAGAACCGGAGTAGGATTAAAAGTACCTACTCTAACATGGGCTCTGCAGAGTCCCCTCCCTGGGAGGTCCGGGCCCCCGGCGCCGTCTGCGGCCGCTGCGCGGATGCAGCCCCAGACGCGCCCTTCTCTTTCGTCGCCGCGCGGCCCCTCTTGGGAGCCGGGGCACACGCTTTGGCCCCGAATCTATGGCCCGATGGTCTCCCCAGGTCCGCGCAGAGCGGACACCTGGGGGCGGCCTTACAGGCCGAAGCCCGGTGCTCCGCCGCCCCGCAGCGGTAGCACATCGCGCCTCTGTCGACCGCGCTCTTGCATGTCGCCCGCGTGTGCCCCGTCTCCAAACAACGGAAGCATTGGAGGGGCCGCTCCCTCAGCGCCTCGACGCGGGCCGAGGACCAGCCGACCAGCAGCCGGCCTCCCGCCAACACTTTCTTGACGGCCGCGAGGGGGCCCTGGGCCCAACAGGAGCCCAGCGCCTGCTCCGAGGCGGGTCTGCGGATCTCGCCGACCCGGAACTCCGCCGCGGAACACCCCCCCGCCGCCGCCAGCGCCGCCGCTACGTCCCCGGGCGACACCGAGTCGTCCAGGCCCGCCACGCGCACCTCGCCGCGCTTGACCGCCTGGGAGACCTTAACCCCGGTCCCCCCAAGCGCCTCGGCGATCCTCCCGGAGAGGGCCCGTGCCTTCTCCTGGCACCCCGTGCCCCTGACCTCCAGGAGGATCCCGCCGGTTTTCGACCGCCTGGGAAGCACCCCCGACTCGATCCCGATAGCCTTGAGGTCCACCCTCTCTTTTGCCCTGGCCATCACCTCCGAATAAGTGAGCTTGCAGCTCTCGGGGATGGTGATGGCCACTGCTCCCGTTCTGGGGGTGCGTCCCAGGCCACCGTCCCTCCCGGCGGCGGGCTTCGCCGCGCTCGCGCCGCCCTGCACTCGTGCGCCGCCCGCCGCCCTCGGCTCCCTCGCAGCCTGCAGCCGTGAAGCGGCGGCAGCTGCCTCGGCCGCGGCTGCTCTCGCCGCAGCCTCCTCCGCGGCCATCTTCTTCTTGGCCCTCTTCGCCGCCTTGCTCGTCACCTCCATCCACGAGGCCGGGACGACCGGTGGCGGAATGATAACGGGGGGCACCACCCTCACGTTGGACACGACCACCGGTCCAGTCCCCTTGGTGACAGACGTCGCCGGCAGAGAAGCCACCGGCGTCGCCTCGCGCGCCGATTTACCCTCCGCCCGGAGGGCCGGGGCCAACCCGGCCAGAATCGTCCGGAACCGCTCCTCCATCCGGGCCTCTAGCTCCCGGTTCCTGGCCGTTATCAGCGCGCCGACCCGGAGAAGCAGGGCTTCGGAGTCCAAAACTCCCGCTCCCTCCCCCGACGGTCCCATCGCCTCCATCCCCCGCGTACGGACCCCCGCTGTCGAGGAGGCGGGGGGCGCTTCCCCTATTGGCGCATGTCCCGCCCGGCGACCGCTGTCGGTGTTCGCCCGCCGCCCGGCCTCCATTGACCGGAGCCTCGCCCGGAGGTCACCCGCCTCCTTCGCGAGGGCCGCGTTCTGCTCGCGGAGGCGGGCCACCTCCTGGCTACCCTGCCACGCCATCCCGGTAAAGCACCGCTGCATCAAGGTGGTGCAGTGGGCCCTGGCGACTGCAGAACAATCCCGCAAGTCTTTAGCCAGGTCCCCCTTGAGGCCCTTTGAGACGGTGGAGACTCTCTCCACCCTCAACATCGCCTCCTCCACCTCCCCTACTAGCTGCGCTGTCGGCATCCTCCCACCCAGCTCGATGAGGTCATCCACCCTCCTCGTCTGACTCCTCTCGGCGCGGCCGCCGAGGGCCAGATCCATGGTGGGCGTCCCCGACGAGCCCTCCCCGGGGTCCGTCCGCGACACCGACCCGCCGCGGGTGTGCTGCCCCCCCTCTAACCGGGCACGCTTGGGGTCAGAGACCCCAGATGTCGCGCCCCGCTTCTCCGCGCCCCCGCGCGTCACGATCGAGCCGACGGAGCTCGAGATGGAGATGATTGTTTCATCCCCATCCGAGTCCTCGTCCGCGATGACCACGACCGCGTCCTCCCCGGCAGTAATCGTTGCCATCCCCTCCCCGTCAGTGACCGCTGCCGTCTCTTCCCCCGCTGCAGCTGCTGCCGTATCGGCAGCCTCCCCCACAACATCAAGGTTTTTATTATACGATTCCATATCTGGTCCCACGAGATTGGCAGGAAAAAACACGTCCGCCCGGGCAGAGCCTCCTTGCCCGGGTAAGGCTAATTTCAACTGGAGTTCGCCAGGTATCCAGAGATGGTGCGCTAGTGGCTGATGTACCCCACCAGCCGCGCCCTGTAGCCAGGGCGTACCCTCTCACCGCGCACCTAAGCTTAGGGCATTAGGGATTTTTATAGAGGTTATCATCCTCGCGGCCCGGCCGATTAAGGCAAGACCACCGTTCCGGTAAAACATGACCACCGGTTTACGGCAAGGGCCCTGCGGCGACCTCCCCGGTCGTTATCGCAGGACCCATTCCGCGGTTTTTTATCCCTCCGTGTGAGCCTTACCGGCAAGGGAGGCCCTGCCAGGATCCGAAGATCCCGCCGGCATCGCCTCATACATCATTGGGACTACTTTCCGCGGAATACCCCTCGCTCCGTTAGCAACACACAACTATGTGTGTTCCCAGGGACCACCACGAGGAGGTGGAGCGTAGAGGATTTTAGGGATATGACCGCCACCACTGTGGCATACCTAGTAGTGGATCCGAGTCACCACTACTAAGCCCATATCCCCTCGGTCCCCATCCTCTATCCTATCCTATCCTCTATCCTATCCTATCCTCTATCCTATCCTATCCTCTATCCTATCCTATCCTCTATCCTATCCTATCCTCCATCCTATCCTATCCTATCCTCTATCCTATCCTATCCTATCCTCTATCCTATCCTATCCTCTATTCTATCCTATCCTCTATCCTATAATATCCTCTATCCTATCCTATCCTCTATCCTACCCTATCCTCTATCCTATCCTATCCTCTATCCCATCCTATCCTCTATCCTATCCTATCCTCTATCCTATCCTCTATCCTATCCTATCCTTCTCTCCTATCCTATCCTCTATCCTATCCTATCCTCTATCCTATCCTATCCTCTATCCTATCCTATCCTGTATCCTATCCTGTCCTCTATCCTATAATATCATCTATCCTATCCTATTCTCTATCCTATCCTATCCTATCCTCTACCGTATCCTATCCTGTATCCGATCCAATCCCCTATCGTATCCTCTATCCTATCCTATTCTCTATCCTATCCTCTATCCTATCGTATCCTCTATCCTATCCAATCCTCTATCCTATCCTCTATCCTATCCTATCCTCTATCCTATCCTATCCTCTATCCCATCCTATCCCCTATCCTATCCTATCCTCTATCCTATCCTATCCTATCCTCTATCCTATCCTATCCTCTATCCTATCCTATCCTCTATAATATCGTATCCTCTATCCTATCCTATCCTCTATCCTATCCTATCATCTACCCTATCCTATCCTCTATCCTATCCTATCGTCTATCCTATCCTATCCTCTATCCTATCCTATCCTCTATCCTATCCTATCCTCTATCCTATCCTATCCTCTATCCTATCCTATCCTATCCTCTATCCTATCCTCTATCCTATCCTCTATCCTATCCTATCCTCTATCCTATCCTATCCTCTATCCTATAATATCCTCTATCCTATCCTATCCTCTATCCTACCCTATCCTCTATCCTATCCTATCCTCTATCCCATCCTATCCTCTATCCTATCCTATCCTCTATCCTATCCTCTATCCTATCCTATCCTTCTCTCCTATCCTATCCTCTATCCTATCCTATCCTCTATCCTATCCTATCCTGTATCCTATCCTGTCCTCTATCCTATAATATCATCTATCCTATCCTATTCTCTATCCTATCCTATCCTATCCTCTACCGTATCCTATCCTGTATCCGATCCAATCCCCTATCGTATCCTCTATCCTATCCTATTCTCTATCCTATCCTCTATCCTATCGTATCCTCTATCCTATCCAATCCTCTATCCTATCCTCTATCCTCTCCTATCGTCTATCCTATCCTATCCTCTATCCTATCCTATCCTCTATCCTATCCTATCATCTACCCTATCCTATCCTCTATCCTATCCTATCCTCTATCCTATCCTATCCTCTATAATATCGTATCCTCTATCCTATCCTATCCTCTACCCTATCCTATCCTCTATCCTATCCTATCCTCTATCCTATCCAATCCCCTATCCTATCCTCTATCCTATCCTATCATCTATCGTCTCCTATCCTGTATCCTATCTAATCCTCTATCCTATCCTCTATCCTATCCTCTATGCTATCCTATCCTCTATCCTCTCCTATCGTCTATCCTATCCTATCCTCTATCCTATCCTATCCTCTATCCTATCCTATCATCTACCCTATCCTATCCTCTATCCTATCCTATCCTCTATCCTATCCTATCCTCTATAATATCGTATCCTCTATCCTATCCTATCCTCTACCCTCTCCTATTCTCTATCCTATCCTATCCTCTATCCTATCCTATCCTCTATCCTATCCTATCCTCTATCGTCTCCTGTCCTCTATCCTACCCAATCCCCTATCCCATCCTCTATCTTATCCTATCCTATGCTCTATCCTATCCGATACTCTATCATATCCTATCCTCTTTCCTATAATATCCTCTATGCTATCCTATCCTCAACCCTATCCTATCCTCATACCTATCCTCCACTCGATCCTATCCTATCCGCTATCCTATCCTATCCTCTATCCTATAATATCCTCTATCCTGTCCAATCCCCTATCCTATCCTCTATCCTATCCTATCCTCTATCGTCTCCTATCCTGTATCCTATCCAATCCCCCATCCTATCCTCTATGCTATCCTATCCTCTATCCTCTCCTATCGTCTATCCTATCCTATCCTCTATCCTATCCCATCCTCTATCCTATCCTATCCTCTATCCTATCCTATCCTCTATAAGATCGTATTCTCTATAATATCGTATCCTCCATCGTATCCTATCCTCTTTCCTATAATATCATCTATCCTATCCTGTTCTCTATCCTATCCTATCCTCTATCCTATCCAATCCTATATCGTATCCTCCATCCTACCCTATCCTCTATCCAATCCTATCCTGAATCCTATCCTATCCTCTATCTTATCCGATCCTCTATCCTATCCAATCCTATATCCTATCCGATCCTCTATCCTATCCAATCCTATATCCTATCCTCTATCCTATCCTCAATCTTATCCTATCCTCTATCCTATCATATCCTGTTTTATATCCCATCGTCTATCCTATCCTATCCTAGCCTCTAACCTATCCTATCCTCAATGCTATCCTATCCTCTATCCTGTCCAATCCCCTATCCTATCCTCTACCGTATCCTATCCTCTATCCTATCCAATCCTGTATCCTCTCCTCTATCCTATTATATACTCTATCCAATTCTACCCGCTATCCTATCCTATACTCTATCCTATCCTATCCTCTATCCTATCCAATCCCCTATCCTGTACTCTATCCTATCCTATCCTTTATCCTATCCAATCCCCTATCCTATTCTCTATCCTATCCAATACTCAATCCTATTCTATCATCTATAATATCGAATCCTCTATCCTATCATATCCTCTACCCTATCCTATCCTCTATCCTATCATATCCTCTATCCTATCCTATCCTCTATCGTCTCCTGACCTCTATCCTACCCAATCCCCTATCCTACCCTCTATCTTATCCTTTCCTATCCTCTATCCTATCCGATCCTCTATCATATCCTATCCTCTTTCCTATAATATCCTCTATGCTATCCTATCCTCAACCCTATCCTATCCTCATACCTATCCTCCACTCGATCCTATCCTATCCGCTATCCTATCCTATCCTCTATCCTATAATATCCTCTATCCTGTCCAATCCCCTATCCTATCCTCTATCCTATCCTATCCTCTATCGTCTCCTATCCTGTATCCTATCCAATCCCCTATCCTATCCTCTATGCTATCCTATCCTCTATCCTCTAATATCGTCTATCCTATCCTATCCTCTATCCTATCCCATCCTCTATCCTATCCTATCCTCTATCCTATCCTATCCTCTATAAGATCGTATTCTCTATAATATCGTATCCTCCATCGTATCCTATCCTCTTTCCTATAATATCATCTATCCTATCCTGTTCTCTACCCTATCCTATCCTCTATCCTATCCAATCCTATATCGTATCCTCTATCCTACCCTATCCTCTATCCAATCCTATCCTGAATCCTATCCTATCCTCTATCCTATCCAATCCTATATCCTATCCTCTATCCTATCCTCTATCCTATCCTCTATCCTATCCTCTATCCTATCCTCTATCCTATCCTCTATCCTATCCTATCGTCAATCCTATCCTATCCTTTATGCTATCCTATCCTCTATCCTATCCTATCGTCTATCCTATCCTATCCCCTATCCTATCCTATCCTCTATCCTATTCTATCCTCTATCCTATCCTATCCTCTATCGTATACTATCCTATATCCTATCCTATCCTTCTCTCCTATCCTATCCTCTATCCTATCCTCTATCCTATCCTATGATCTATAATATCGTTTCCTCTGTCCTATAATGTCCTCTATCATATAATATCATATATCCTATCCTATTCTCTATCCTATCCAATCCTATCCTCTATCCTATCCTATCCTCTATCGTCTCCTGTCCTCTATCCTATCCAATCCCCGATCCTATCCTCTATCCTACCCTTTCCGCTATGCTATCCTATCCTCTATAATATCGTATCCTCTGTCCTATCCTTGCTCTATCCTACAATATCATCTATCCTATCCTATCCTCTATCCTATCCTATCCTCTATCCTATCCTATCCTCTATCCTATCCTATCCTATCCTCTATCCTATCCTCTATCCTATCCTCTATCCTATCCTATCCTCTATCCTATCCTATCCTCTATCCTATAATATCCTCTATCCTATCCTATCCTCTATCCTACCCTATCCTCTATCCTATCCTATCCTCTATCCCATCCTATCCTCTATCCTATCCTATCCTCTATCCTATCCTCTATCCTATCCTATCCTTCTCTCCTATCCTATCCTCTATCCTATCCTATCCTCTATCCTATCCTATCCTGTATCCTATCCTGTCCTCTATCCTATAATATCATCTATCCTATCCTATTCTCTATCCTATCCTATCCTATCCTCTACCGTATCCTATCCTGTATCCGATCCAATCCCCTATCGTATCCTCTATCCTATCCTATTCTCTATCCTATCCTCTATCCTATCGTATCCTCTATCCTATCCAATCCTCTATCCTATCCTCTATCCTCTCCTATCGTCTATCCTATCCTATCCTCTATCCTATCCTATCCTCTATCCTATCCTATCATCTACCCTATCCTATCCTCTATCCTATCCTATCCTCTATCCTATCCTATCCTCTATAATATCGTATCCTCTATCCTATCCTATCCTCTACCCTATCCTATCCTCTATCCTATCCTATCCTCTATCCTATCCAATCCCCTATCCTATCCTCTATCCTATCCTATCATCTATCGTCTCCTATCCTGTATCCTATCTAATCCTCTATCCTATCCTCTATCCTATCCTCTATGCTATCCTATCCTCTATCCTCTCCTATCGTCTATCCTATCCTATCCTCTATCCTATCCTATCCTCTATCCTATCCTATCATCTACCCTATCCTATCCTCTATCCTATCCTATCCTCTATCCTATCCTATCCTCTATAATATCGTATCCTCTATCCTATCCTATCCTCTACCCTCTCCTATTCTCTATCCTATCCTATCCTCTATCCTATCCTATCCTCTATCCTATCCTATCCTCTATCGTCTCCTGTCCTCTATCCTACCCAATCCCCTATCCCATCCTCTATCTTATCCTATCCTATGCTCTATCCTATCCGATACTCTATCATATCCTATCCTCTTTCCTATAATATCCTCTATGCTATCCTATCCTCAACCCTATCCTATCCTCATACCTATCCTCCACTCGATCCTATCCTATCCGCTATCCTATCCTATCCTCTATCCTATAATATCCTCTATCCTGTCCAATCCCCTATCCTATCCTCTATCCTATCCTATCCTCTATCGTCTCCTATCCTGTATCCTATCCAATCCCCCATCCTATCCTCTATGCTATCCTATCCTCTATCCTCTCCTATCGTCTATCCTATCCTATCCTCTATCCTATCCCATCCTCTATCCTATCCTATCCTCTATCCTATCCTATCCTCTATAAGATCGTATTCTCTATAATATCGTATCCTCCATCGTATCCTATCCTCTTTCCTATAATATCATCTATCCTATCCTGTTCTCTATCCTATCCTATCCTCTATCCTATCCAATCCTATATCGTATCCTCCATCCTACCCTATCCTCTATCCAATCCTATCCTGAATCCTATCCTATCCTCTATCTTATCCGATCCTCTATCCTATCCAATCCTATATCCTATCCGATCCTCTATCCTATCCAATCCTATATCCTATCCTCTATCCTATCCTCAATCTTATCCTATCCTCTATCCTATCATATCCTGTTTTATATCCCATCGTCTATCCTATCCTATCCTAGCCTCTAACCTATCCTATCCTCAATGCTATCCTATCCTCTATCCTGTCCAATCCCCTATCCTATCCTCTACCGTATCCTATCCTCTATCCTATCCAATCCTGTATCCTCTCCTCTATCCTATTATATACTCTATCCAATTCTACCCGCTATCCTATCCTATACTCTATCCTATCCTATCCTCTATCCTATCCAATCCCCTATCCTGTACTCTATCCTATCCTATCCTTTATCCTATCCAATCCCCTATCCTATTCTCTATCCTATCCAATACTCAATCCTATTCTATCATCTATAATATCGAATCCTCTATCCTATCATATCCTCTACCCTATCCTATCCTCTATCCTATCATATCCTCTATCCTATCCTATCCTCTATCGTCTCCTGACCTCTATCCTACCCAATCCCCTATCCTACCCTCTATCTTATCCTTTCCTATCCTCTATCCTATCCGATCCTCTATCATATCCTATCCTCTTTCCTATAATATCCTCTATGCTATCCTATCCTCAACCCTATCCTATCCTCATACCTATCCTCCACTCGATCCTATCCTATCCGCTATCCTATCCTATCCTCTATCCTATAATATCCTCTATCCTGTCCAATCCCCTATCCTATCCTCTATCCTATCCTATCCTCTATCGTCTCCTATCCTGTATCCTATCCAATCCCCTATCCTATCCTCTATGCTATCCTATCCTCTATCCTCTCCTATCGTCTATCCTATCCTATCCTCTATCCTATCCCATCCTCTATCCTATCCTATCCTCTATCCTATCCTATCCTCTATAAGATCGTATTCTCTATAATATCGTATCCTCCATCGTATCCTATCCTCTTTCCTATAATATCATCTATCCTATCCTGTTCTCTACCCTATCCTATCCTCTATCCTATCCAATCCTATATCGTATCCTCTATCCTACCCTATCCTCTATCCAATCCTATCCTGAATCCTATCCTATCCTCTATCCTATCCAATCCTATATCCTATCCTCTATCCTATCCTCTATCCTATCCTCTATCCTATCCTCTATCCTATCCTCTATCCTATCCTCTATCCTATCCTATCGTCAATCCTATCCTATCCTTTATGCTATCCTATCCTCTATCCTATCCTATCGTCTATCCTATCCTATCCCCTATCCTATCCTATCCTCTATCCTATTCTATCCTCTATCCTATCCTATCCTCTATCGTATACTATCCTATATCCTATCCTATCCTTCTCTCCTATCCTATCCTCTATCCTATCCTCTATCCTATCCTATGATCTATAATATCGTTTCCTCTGTCCTATAATGTCCTCTATCATATAATATCATATATCCTATCCTATTCTCTATCCTATCCAATCCTATCCTCTATCCTATCCTATCCTCTATCGTCTCCTGTCCTCTATCCTATCCAATCCCCGATCCTATCCTCTATCCTACCCTTTCCGCTATGCTATCCTATCCTCTATAATATCGTATCCTCTGTCCTATCCTTGCTCTATCCTACAATATCATCTATCCTATCCTATCCTCTATCCTATCCTATCCTATCCTCTATCCTATCCTATCCTCTATCCTATCCTATCCTCTATCCTATCCTATCCTCTATCCTATCCTATCCTCTATCCTATCCTATCCTCTATCCTATCCTATCCTCTATCCTATCCTATCCTCTATCCTATCCTATCCTCTATCCTATCCTATCCTCTATCCTATCCTATCCTCTATCCTATCCTATCCTCTATCCTATCCTATCCTCTATCCTATCCTATCCTCTATCCTATCCTATCCTCTATCCTATCCTATCCTCTATCCTATCCTATCCTAACCTCTATCCTATCCTATGCTCTATCCTATCCTATCCTCTATCCCATCCTATCCACTATCCTATCCTATCCTCTATCCTATCCTATCCTCTATCCTATCATATCCTCTATCCTATCCTATCCTCTATCGTCTCCTGTCCTCTATCCTACCCAATCCCCTATCCTACCCTCTATCTTATCCTTTCCTATCCTCTATCCTATCCGATCCTCTATCATATCCTATCCTCTTTCCTATAATATCCTCTATGCTATCCTATCCTCAACCCTATCCTATCCTCATTCCTATCCTCTACTCCATCCTATCCTATCCTCATTCCTATCCTCTACTCCATCCTATCCTATCCGCTATCCTATCCTATCCTCTATCCTATAATATCCTCTATCCTGTCCAATCCTCTATCCTATCCTCTATCCTATCTTCTATCCTATCCTATTCTCTATAAGATCGTATTCTCTATAATATCGTATCCTCCATCGTATCCTATCCTCTTTCCTGTAATATCATCTATCCTATCCTATTCTTTATCCTATCCTATCCTCTATCGTATCCTATCTTCTATCCTATCCAACCCCCTATCCTATCCTCTATCCTATCCAATCCTATATCCTATCCTCTATCCTATCCTCTATCCTATCCTCTATCCTATCCTCTATCCTATCCTCTATCCTATCCTCTATCCTATCCTATCGTCAATCCTATCCTATCCTTTATGCTATCCTATCCTCTATCCTATCCTATCGTCTATCCTATCCTATCCCCTATCCTATCCTATCCTCTATGCTATCCTATCCTCTATCCTCTCCTATCGTCTATCCTATCCTATCCTCTATCCTATCCCACCCTCTATCCTATCCTATCCTCTATCCTATCCTATCCTCTATAAGATCGTATTCTCTATAATATCGTATCCTCCATCGTATCCTATCCTCTTTCCTATAATATCATCTATCCTATCCTGTTCTCTATCCTATCCTATCCTCTATCCTATCCAATCCTATATCGTATCCTCTATCCTACCCTATCCTCTATCCAATCCTATCCTGAATCCTATCCTATCCTCTATCTTATCCGATCCTCTATCCTATCCAATCATATATCCTATCCGATCCTCTATCCTATCCAATCCTATATCCTATCCTCTATCCTATCCTCAATCTTATCCTATCCTCTATCCTATCATATCCTGTTTTATATCCCATCGTCTATCCTATCCTATCCTAGCCTCTAACCTATCCTATCCTCAATGCTATCCTATCCTCTATCCTGTCCAATCCCCTATCCTATCCTCTACCGTATCCTATCCTCTATCCTATCCAATCCTGTATCCTCTCCTCTATCCTATTCTATACTCTATCCAATTCTACCCGCTATCCTATCCTATACTCTATCCTATCCTATCCTCTATCCTATCCAATCCCCTATCCTGTACTCTATCCCATCCTATCCTTTATCCTATCCAATCCCCTATCCTATTCTCTATCCTATCCAATACTCAATCCTATTCTATCATCTATAATATCGAATCCTCTATCCTATCCTATCCTCTACCCTATCCTATCCTCTATCCTATCATATCCTCTATCCTATCCTATCCTCTATCGTCTCCTGTCCTCTATCCTACCCAATCCCCTATCCTACCCTCTATCTTATCCTTTCCTATCCTCTATCCTATCCGATCCTCTATCATATCCTATCCTCTTTCCTATAATATCCTCTATGCTATCCTATCCTCAACCCTATCCTATCCTCATTCCTATCCTCTACTCCATCCTATCCTATCCTCATTCCTATCCTCTACTCCATCCTATCCTATCCGCTATCCTATCCTATCCTCTATCCTATAATATCCTCTATCCTGTCCAATCCTCTATCCTATCCTCTATCCTATCTTCTATCCTATCCTATTCTCTATAAGATCGTATTCTCTATAATATCGTATCCTCCATCGTATCCTATCCTCTTTCCTGTAAAATCATCTATCCTATCCTATTCTCTATCCTATCCTATCCTCTATCCTATCCTATCGTCAATCCTATCCTATCCTTTATGCTATCCTATCCTCTATCCTATCCTATCGTCTATCCTATCCTATCCCCTATCCTATCCTATCCTCTATCCTATTCTATCCTCTATCCTATCCTATCCTCTATCCTATTCTATCCTCTATCCTATCCTATCCTCTATCCTATCCTATCCTCTATCCTATCCTATCCTCTATCCTATCCTATCCTATCCTCTATCCTATCCTATGCTCTATCCTATCCTATCCTCTATCCCATCCTATCCTCTATCCTATCCTATCCTCTATCCTATCCTATCCACTATCCTATCCTATCCTCTATGGTATCCTATCCTGTATCCGATCCAATCGCCTATCCTATCCTATCCTCTATTCTACCCTATCCTCTATCCTATCCTATCCTCTATCCAATCCTATCCTCTATCCTATCCTATCCTCTATCCTATCCTATCCTCTATCCTATCCTATCCTATCCTCTATCCTATCCTATCCTCTATCGTCTCCTGTCCTCTATCCTATCCAATCCCCTATCCTATCCAATCCCCGATCCTATCCTCTATCCTACCCTTTCCGCTATGCTATCCTATCCTCTATAATATCGTATCCTCTGTCCTATCCTTGCTCTATCCTACAATATCATCTATCCTATCCTATCATCTATCCTATCCTATCCTCTATCCTATCCTATCCTATCCTCTATCCTATTCTATCCTCTATCCTATCCTATCCTCTATCCTATCCTATCCTCTATCCTATCCTATCCTCTATCCTATCCTATCCTCTATCCTATCCTATCCTATCCTCTATCCTATCCTATGCTCTATCCTATCCTATCCTCTATCCCATCCTATCCTCTATCCTATCCTATCCTCTATCCTATCCTATCCACTATCCTATCCTATCCTCTATGGTATCCTATCCTGTATCCTCTCCTATCCTCTATCCTATCCAATCCTATATCCTATCCTCTATCCTATCCTCTATCCTATCCTCTATCCTATCCTCTATCCTATCCTCTATCCTATCCTATCGTCAATCCTATCCTATCCTTTATGCTATCCTATCCTCTATCCTATCCTATCGTCTATCCTATCCTATCCCCTATCCTATCCTATCCTCTATCCTATTCTATCCTCTATCCTATCCAATCCCCTATCCTATCCAATCCCCGATCCTATCCTCTATCCTACCCTTTCCGCTATGCTATCCTATCCTCTATAATATCGTATCCTCTGTCCTATCCTTGCTCTATCCTACAATATCATCTATCCTATCCTATCCTCTATCCTATCCTATCCTATCCTCTATCCTATCCTATCCTATCCTCTATCCTATCCTATCCTCTATCCTATCCTATCCTCTATCCTATCCTATCCTCTATCCTATCCTATCCTCTATCCTATCCTATCCTCTATCCTATCCTATCCTCTATCCTATCCTATCCTCTATCCTATCCTATCCTCTATCCTATCCTATCCTCTATCCTATCCTATCCTCTATCCTATCCTATCCTCTATCCTATCCTATCCTCTATCCTATCCTATCCTCTATCCTATCCTATCCTAACCTCTATCCTATCCTATGCTCTATCCTATCCTATCCTCTATCCCATCCTATCCACTATCCTATCCTATCCTCTATCCTATCCTATCCTCTATCCTATCCTATCCTCTATCCTATCCTATCCTCTATCGTATCCTATCCTGTATCCGATCCAATCGCCTATCCTATCCTATCCTCTATCCTACCCTATCCTCTATCCTATCCTATCCTCTATCCAATCCTATCCTCTATCCTATCCTATCCTCTATCCTATCCTATCCTCTATCCTATCCTATCCTTCTCTCCTATCCTATCCTCTATCCTATCCTGTCCTCTATCCTATAATATCATCTACCCTATCCTATTCTCTATCCTATCCTATCCTATCCTCTACCGTATCCTATCCTGTATCGGATCCAATCCCCTATCCTATCCTCTATCCTATCGTATCCTCTATCCTATCCAATCCTCTATCCTATCCCCTATCCTATCCTATCCTCTATCCTACCCTTTCCTCTATCCTATCCAATCCTCTATCCTATCCTATCCTCTATCCTATCCTATCCTCTATCCTATCCTATCCTCTTTCCTATCCTGTCCTCTATCGAATCCTATCCTCTATCCTATCCAATCCCCTATCCTATCCTCTATCCTATCCTATGATCTATAATATCGTTTCCTCTGTCCTATAATGTCCTCTATCATATAATATCATCTATCCTATCCTATTCTCTATCCTATCCTATCCTATCCTCTATCCTATCCTATCCTCTATCGTCTCCTGTCCTCTATCCTATCCAATCCCCTATCCTATCCAATCCCCGATCCTATCCTCTATCCTACCCTTTCCGCTATGCTATCCTATCCTCTATAATATCGTATCCTCTGTCCTATCCTTGCTCTATCCTACAATATCATCTATCCTATCCTATCATCTATCCTATCCTATCCTATCATCTATCCTATCCTATCCTCTATCCTATTCTATCCTCTATCCTATCCTATCCTCTATCCTATCCTATCCTCTATCCTATCCTATCCTCTATCCTATCCTATCCTCTATCCTATCCTATCCCCTATCCTATCCTACCCTCTACCCTATTCTATCCTCTATCCTATCCTATCCTCTATCGTCTCCTGTCCTCTATCCTATCCAATCCCCTATCCTATCCAATCCCCTATCCTATCCTCTATCCTATCCTATCCTCTATCCTACCCTTTCCTCTATCCTATCCAATCCTCTATCCTATCCTATCCTCTATCCTATCCTATCCTCTATCCTATCCTATCCTCTTTCCTATCCTGTCCTCTATCGAATCCTATCCTCTATCCTATCCAATCCCCTATCCTATCCTCTATCCTATCCTATGATCTATAATATCGTTTCCTCTGTCCTATAATGTCCTCTATCATATAATATCATCTATCCTATCCTATTCTCTATCCTATCCTATCCTATCCTCTATCCTATCCTATCCTCTATCGTCTCCTGTCCTCTATCCTATCCAATCCCCTATCCTATCCAATCCCCGATCCTATCCTCTATCCTACCCTTTCCGCTATGCTATCCTATCCTCTATAATATCGTATCCTCTGTCCTATCCTTGCTCTATCCTACAATATCATCTATCCTATCCTATCATCTATCCTATCCTATCCTATCATCTATCCTATCCTATCCTCTATCCTATTCTATCCTCTATCCTATCCTATCCTCTATCCTATCCTATCCTCTATCCTATCCTATCCTCTATCCTATCCTATCCTCTATCCTATCCTATCCTATCCTCTATCCTATCCTATGCTCTATCCTATCCTATCCTCTATCCTATCCTATCCCCTATCCTATCCTACCCTCTACCCTATTCTATCCTCTATCCTATCCTATCCTCTATCGTCTCCTGTCCTCTATCCTATCCAATCCCCTATCCTATCCAATCCCCTATCCTATCCTCTATCCTATCCTATCCTCTATCCTATCCTATCCTCTATCCTATCCTATCCTCTATCCTATCCTATCGTCTATCCTATCCTATCCTCTATCCTATCCTCTATCCTATCCTATCCTCTATCCTATCCTATCCTCTATCCTATCCTATCCTCTATCCTATCCTATCCTCTATAATATCGTTTCCTCTGTCCTATAATGTCCTCTATCCTATAATATGATCTATCCTATCCTATTCTCTATCCTATCCTATCCTATCCTCTATCGTATCCTATCCTCTATCCTATCCAATCCTATATCCTATTCTCTATCCTATCCTATCCTCTATCGTATCCTATCCCCTATCCTATCGTATCATCTATCCTATTCTATGCTCTATCCTATCCTATCCTCTATCGTCTGCTGTCCACTATCCTATCCAATCCCCTATCCTATCCAATCCCCGATCCTATCCTCTATCCTACCCTTTCCTCTATCCTATCCTATTATCTATCCTATCCTATCCTCTATCCTATCCTATCCTCTATCCTATCCTATCCTCTATCCTATCCTATCCTCTATCCTATCCTATCCTCTATCGTCTCCTGTCCTCTATCCTATCCAATCCCCTATCCTATCCAATCCCCTATCCTATCCTCTATCCTATCCTATCCTCTATCCTATCCTATCCTCTATCCTATCCTATCCTCTATCCTATCCTATCCTCTATCCTATCCTACCCTCTATCCTATCCTATCCTCTAACCTACCCTATCCTCTATCCTATTCTATCCTCTATCCTATCCTATCCTCTATCCTATCCTGTCCTCTATCCTATCCAATCCCCTATCCTATCCAATCCCCTATCCTATCCTCTATCCTATCCTATCCTCTATCCTATCCTATCCTCTATCCTACCCTATCCCCTATCCTATCCTATCCTCCATCCTATTCTATCCTCTATCCTATCCTATCCTCTATCGTCTCCTGTCCTCTATCCTATCCAATCCCCTATCCTATCCAATCCCCGATCCTATCCTCTATCCTACCCTTTCCTCTATCCTATCCTATCCTCTATCCTATCCTATCCTATCCTCTACCGTATCCTATCGTGTATCCGATCCAATCCCCTATCGTATCCTCTATCCTATCCTATTCTCTATCCTATCCTCTATCCTATCGTATCCTCTATCCTATCCTATCCCCTATCCTATCCTATCCTCTATCGTATCCTATCCTGTATCCGATCCAATCGCCTATCCTATCCTATCCTCTATCCTACCCTATCCTCTATCCTATCCTATCCTCTATCCCATCCTATCCTCTATCCTATCCTATCCTCTATCCTATCCTATCCTCTATCCTATCCTATCCTTCTCTCCTATCCTATCCTCTATCCTATCGTATCCTCTATCCTATCCTATCCTCTATCCTATCCTATCCTCTATCGTATCCTATCCTGTATCCGATCCAATCGCCTATCCTATCCTATCCTCTATCCTACCCTATCCTCTATCCTATCCTATCCTCTATCCCATCCTATCCTCTATCCTATCCTATCCTCTACCCTATCCTATCCCCTATCCTATCCTATCCTCTATCCTATCCTATCCTATCCTCTATCCTATTCTGTCCTCTATCCTATCCTATCCTCTATCGTCTCCTGTCCTCTATCCTATCCATTCCCCTATCCTATCCAATCCCCGATCCTATCCTCTATCCTACCCTTTCCTCTATCCTATCCTATCCTCTATCCTATCCTATCCTCTATCCTATCCTATCCTCTATCCTATCCTATCCTTCTCTCCTATCCTATCCTCTATCCTATCCTATCCTCTATCCTATCCTATCCTTCTCTCCTATCCTATCCTCTATCCTATCGTATCCTCTATCCTATCCTATCCTCTATCCTATCCTATCCTCTATCGTATCCTATCCTGTATCCGATCCAATCGCCTATCCTATCCTATCCTCTATCCTACCCTATCCTCTATCCTATCCTATCCTCTATCCTACCCTATCCTCTATCCTATCCTATCCTCTATCCCATCCTATCCTCTATCCAATCCTATCCTCTATCGTATCCTATCCCCTATCCTATCGTATCATCTATCCTATTCTATCCTCTATCCTATCCTATCCTCTATCGTCTCCTGTCCACTATCCTATCCAATCCCCTATCCTATCCAATCCCCGATCCTATCCTCTATCCTACCCTTTCCTCTATCCTATCCTATTATCTATCCTATCCTATCCTCTATCCTATCCTATCCTCTATCCTATCCTATCCTCTATGCTATCCTATCCTCTATCGTCTCCTGTCCTCTATCCTATCCAATCCCCTATCCTATCCAATCCCCTATCCTATCCTCTATCCTATCCTATCCTCTATCCTATCCTATCCTCTATCCTATCCTATCCTCTATCCTATCCTATCCTCTATCCTATCCTACCCTCTATCCTATCCTATCCTCTAACCTACCCTATCCTCTATCCTATTCTATCCTCTATCCTATCCTATCCTCTATCCTATCCTGTCCTCTATCCTATCCAATCCCCTATCCTATCCAATCCCCTATCCTATCCTCTATCCTATCCTATCCTCTATCCTATCCTATCCTCTATCCTACCCTATCCCCTATCCTATCCTATCCTCCATCCTATTCTATCCTCTATCCTATCCTATCCTCTATCGTCTCCTGTCCTCTATCCTATCCAATCCCCTATCCTATCCAATCCCCGATCCTATCCTCTATCCTACCCTTTCCTCTATCCTATCCTATCCTCTATCCTATCCTATCCTATCCTCTACCGTATCCTATCGTGTATCCGATCCAATCCCCTATCGTATCCTCTATCCTATCCTATCCTCTATCCTATCCTATCCTCTATCGTATCCTATCCTGTATCCGATCCAATCGCCTATCCTATCCTATCCTCTATCCTACCCTATCCTCTATCCTATCCTATCCTCTATCCCATCCTATCCTCTATCCTATCCTATCCTCTATCCTATCCTATCCTCTATCCTATCCTATCCTTCTCTCCTATCCTATCCTCTATCCTATCGTATCCTCTATCCTATCCTATCCTCTATCGTATCCTATCCTGTATCCGATCCAATCGCCTATCCTATCCTATCCTCTATCCTACCCTATCCTCTATCCTATCCTATCCTCTATCCCAACCTATCCTCTATCCTATCCTATCCTCTACCCTATCCTATCCTCTATCCTATCCTATCCTCTATCCTATCCTATCCTATCCTCTATCCTATTCTGTCCTCTATCCTACCCTATCCTCTATCCTATCCTATCCTCTATCCCATCCAATCCCCTATCCTATCCAATCCCCGATCCTATCCTCTATCCTACCCTTTCCTCTATCCTATCCTATCCTCTATCCTATCCTATCCTCTATCCTATCCTATCCTCTATCCTATCCTATCCTTCTCTCCTATCCTATCCTCTATCCTATCCTATCCTCTATCCTATCCTATCCTCTATCCCATCCTATCCTCTATCCTATCCTATCCTCTATCCTATCCTATCCCCTATCCTTTCCTATCCTCTATCCTATCCGATCCTCTATCATATCCTATCCTCTTTCCTATAATATCCTCTATGCTATCCTATCCTCAACCCTATCCTATCCTCATACCTATCCTCCACTCGATCCTATCCTATCCGCTATCCTATCCTATCCTCTATCCTATAATATCCTCTATCCTGTCCAATCCCCTATCCTATCCTCTATCCTATCCTATCCTCTATCGTCTCCTATCCTGTATCCTATCCAATCCCCTATCCTATCCTCTATGCTATCCTATCCTCTATCCTCTCCTATCGTCTATCCTATCCTATCCTCTATCCTATCCCATCCTCTATCCTATCCTATCCTCTATCCTATCCTATCCTCTATAAGATCGTATTCTCTATAATATCGTATCCTCCATCGTATCCTATCCTCTTTCCTATAATATCATCTATCCTATCCTGTTCTCTACCCTATCCTATCCTCTATCCTATCCAATCCTATATCGTATCCTCTATCCTACCCTATCCTCTATCCAATCCTATCCTGAATCCTATCCTATCCTCTATCCTATCCAATCCTATATCCTATCCTCTATCCTATCCTCTATCCTATCCTCTATCCTATCCTCTATCCTATCCTCTATCCTATCCTCTATCCTATCCTATCGTCAATCCTATCCTATCCTTTATGCTATCCTATCCTCTATCCTATCCTATCGTCTATCCTATCCTATCCCCTATCCTATCCTATCCTCTATCCTATTCTATCCTCTATCCTATCCTATCCTCTATCGTATACTATCCTATATCCTATCCTATCCTTCTCTCCTATCCTATCCTCTATCCTATCCTCTATCCTATCCTATGATCTATAATATCGTTTCCTCTGTCCTATAATGTCCTCTATCATATAATATCATATATCCTATCCTATTCTCTATCCTATCCAATCCTATCCTCTATCCTATCCTATCCTCTATCGTCTCCTGTCCTCTATCCTATCCAATCCCCGATCCTATCCTCTATCCTACCCTTTCCGCTATGCTATCCTATCCTCTATAATATCGTATCCTCTGTCCTATCCTTGCTCTATCCTACAATATCATCTATCCTATCCTATCCTCTATCCTATCCTATCCTCTATCCTATCCTATCCTCTATCCTATCCTATCCTATCCTCTATCCTATCCTCTATCCTATCCTCTATCCTATCCTATCCTCTATCCTATCCTATCCTCTATCCTATAATATCCTCTATCCTATCCTATCCTCTATCCTACCCTATCCTCTATCCTATCCTATCCTCTATCCCATCCTATCCTCTATCCTATCCTATCCTCTATCCTATCCTCTATCCTATCCTATCCTTCTCTCCTATCCTATCCTCTATCCTATCCTATCCTCTATCCTATCCTATCCTGTATCCTATCCTGTCCTCTATCCTATAATATCATCTATCCTATCCTATTCTCTATCCTATCCTATCCTATCCTCTACCGTATCCTATCCTGTATCCGATCCAATCCCCTATCGTATCCTCTATCCTATCCTATTCTCTATCCTATCCTCTATCCTATCGTATCCTCTATCCTATCCAATCCTCTATCCTATCCTCTATCCTCTCCTATCGTCTATCCTATCCTATCCTCTATCCTATCCTATCCTCTATCCTATCCTATCATCTACCCTATCCTATCCTCTATCCTATCCTATCCTCTATCCTATCCTATCCTCTATAATATCGTATCCTCTATCCTATCCTATCCTCTACCCTATCCTATCCTCTATCCTATCCTATCCTCTATCCTATCCAATCCCCTATCCTATCCTCTATCCTATCCTATCATCTATCGTCTCCTATCCTGTATCCTATCTAATCCTCTATCCTATCCTCTATCCTATCCTCTATGCTATCCTATCCTCTATCCTCTCCTATCGTCTATCCTATCCTATCCTCTATCCTATCCTATCCTCTATCCTATCCTATCATCTACCCTATCCTATCCTCTATCCTATCCTATCCTCTATCCTATCCTATCCTCTATAATATCGTATCCTCTATCCTATCCTATCCTCTACCCTCTCCTATTCTCTATCCTATCCTATCCTCTATCCTATCCTATCCTCTATCCTATCCTATCCTCTATCGTCTCCTGTCCTCTATCCTACCCAATCCCCTATCCCATCCTCTATCTTATCCTATCCTATGCTCTATCCTATCCGATACTCTATCATATCCTATCCTCTTTCCTATAATATCCTCTATGCTATCCTATCCTCAACCCTATCCTATCCTCATACCTATCCTCCACTCGATCCTATCCTATCCGCTATCCTATCCTATCCTCTATCCTATAATATCCTCTATCCTGTCCAATCCCCTATCCTATCCTCTATCCTATCCTATCCTCTATCGTCTCCTATCCTGTATCCTATCCAATCCCCCATCCTATCCTCTATGCTATCCTATCCTCTATCCTCTCCTATCGTCTATCCTATCCTATCCTCTATCCTATCCCATCCTCTATCCTATCCTATCCTCTATCCTATCCTATCCTCTATAAGATCGTATTCTCTATAATATCGTATCCTCCATCGTATCCTATCCTCTTTCCTATAATATCATCTATCCTATCCTGTTCTCTATCCTATCCTATCCTCTATCCTATCCAATCCTATATCGTATCCTCCATCCTACCCTATCCTCTATCCAATCCTATCCTGAATCCTATCCTATCCTCTATCTTATCCGATCCTCTATCCTATCCAATCCTATATCCTATCCGATCCTCTATCCTATCCAATCCTATATCCTATCCTCTATCCTATCCTCAATCTTATCCTATCCTCTATCCTATCATATCCTGTTTTATATCCCATCGTCTATCCTATCCTATCCTAGCCTCTAACCTATCCTATCCTCAATGCTATCCTATCCTCTATCCTGTCCAATCCCCTATCCTATCCTCTACCGTATCCTATCCTCTATCCTATCCAATCCTGTATCCTCTCCTCTATCCTATTATATACTCTATCCAATTCTACCCGCTATCCTATCCTATACTCTATCCTATCCTATCCTCTATCCTATCCAATCCCCTATCCTGTACTCTATCCTATCCTATCCTTTATCCTATCCAATCCCCTATCCTATTCTCTATCCTATCCAATACTCAATCCTATTCTATCATCTATAATATCGAATCCTCTATCCTATCATATCCTCTACCCTATCCTATCCTCTATCCTATCATATCCTCTATCCTATCCTATCCTCTATCGTCTCCTGACCTCTATCCTACCCAATCCCCTATCCTACCCTCTATCTTATCCTTTCCTATCCTCTATCCTATCCGATCCTCTATCATATCCTATCCTCTTTCCTATAATATCCTCTATGCTATCCTATCCTCAACCCTATCCTATCCTCATACCTATCCTCCACTCGATCCTATCCTATCCGCTATCCTATCCTATCCTCTATCCTATAATATCCTCTATCCTGTCCAATCCCCTATCCTATCCTCTATCCTATCCTATCCTCTATCGTCTCCTATCCTGTATCCTATCCAATCCCCTATCCTATCCTCTATGCTATCCTATCCTCTATCCTCTCCTATCGTCTATCCTATCCTATCCTCTATCCTATCCCATCCTCTATCCTATCCTATCCTCTATCCTATCCTATCCTCTATAAGATCGTATTCTCTATAATATCGTATCCTCCATCGTATCCTATCCTCTTTCCTATAATATCATCTATCCTATCCTGTTCTCTACCCTATCCTATCCTCTATCCTATCCAATCCTATATCGTATCCTCTATCCTACCCTATCCTCTATCCAATCCTATCCTGAATCCTATCCTATCCTCTATCCTATCCAATCCTATATCCTATCCTCTATCCTATCCTCTATCCTATCCTCTATCCTATCCTCTATCCTATCCTCTATCCTATCCTCTATCCTATCCTATCGTCAATCCTATCCTATCCTTTATGCTATCCTATCCTCTATCCTATCCTATCGTCTATCCTATCCTATCCCCTATCCTATCCTATCCTCTATCCTATTCTATCCTCTATCCTATCCTATCCTCTATCGTATACTATCCTATATCCTATCCTATCCTTCTCTCCTATCCTATCCTCTATCCTATCCTCTATCCTATCCTATGATCTATAATATCGTTTCCTCTGTCCTATAATGTCCTCTATCATATAATATCATATATCCTATCCTATTCTCTATCCTATCCAATCCTATCCTCTATCCTATCCTATCCTCTATCGTCTCCTGTCCTCTATCCTATCCAATCCCCGATCCTATCCTCTATCCTACCCTTTCCGCTATGCTATCCTATCCTCTATAATATCGTATCCTCTGTCCTATCCTTGCTCTATCCTACAATATCATCTATCCTATCCTATCCTCTATCCTATCCTATCCTATCCTCTATCCTATCCTATCCTCTATCCTATCCTATCCTCTATCCTATCCTATCCTCTATCCTATCCTATCCTCTATCCTATCCTATCCTCTATCCTATCCTATCCTCTATCCTATCCTATCCTCTATCCTATCCTATCCTCTATCCTATCCTATCCTCTATCCTATCCTATCCTCTATCCTATCCTATCCTCTATCCTATCCTATCCTCTATCCTATCCTATCCTCTATCCTATCCTATCCTCTATCCTATCCTATCCTAACCTCTATCCTATCCTATGCTCTATCCTATCCTATCCTCTATCCCATCCTATCCACTATCCTATCCTATCCTCTATCCTATCCTATCCTCTATCCTATCATATCCTCTATCCTATCCTATCCTCTATCGTCTCCTGTCCTCTATCCTACCCAATCCCCTATCCTACCCTCTATCTTATCCTTTCCTATCCTCTATCCTATCCGATCCTCTATCATATCCTATCCTCTTTCCTATAATATCCTCTATGCTATCCTATCCTCAACCCTATCCTATCCTCATTCCTATCCTCTACTCCATCCTATCCTATCCTCATTCCTATCCTCTACTCCATCCTATCCTATCCGCTATCCTATCCTATCCTCTATCCTATAATATCCTCTATCCTGTCCAATCCTCTATCCTATCCTCTATCCTATCTTCTATCCTATCCTATTCTCTATAAGATCGTATTCTCTATAATATCGTATCCTCCATCGTATCCTATCCTCTTTCCTGTAATATCATCTATCCTATCCTATTCTTTATCCTATCCTATCCTCTATCGTATCCTATCTTCTATCCTATCCAACCCCCTATCCTATCCTCTATCCTATCCAATCCTATATCCTATCCTCTATCCTATCCTCTATCCTATCCTCTATCCTATCCTCTATCCTATCCTCTATCCTATCCTCTATCCTATCCTATCGTCAATCCTATCCTATCCTTTATGCTATCCTATCCTCTATCCTATCCTATCGTCTATCCTATCCTATCCCCTATCCTATCCTATCCTCTATGCTATCCTATCCTCTATCCTCTCCTATCGTCTATCCTATCCTATCCTCTATCCTATCCCACCCTCTATCCTATCCTATCCTCTATCCTATCCTATCCTCTATAAGATCGTATTCTCTATAATATCGTATCCTCCATCGTATCCTATCCTCTTTCCTATAATATCATCTATCCTATCCTGTTCTCTATCCTATCCTATCCTCTATCCTATCCAATCCTATATCGTATCCTCTATCCTACCCTATCCTCTATCCAATCCTATCCTGAATCCTATCCTATCCTCTATCTTATCCGATCCTCTATCCTATCCAATCATATATCCTATCCGATCCTCTATCCTATCCAATCCTATATCCTATCCTCTATCCTATCCTCAATCTTATCCTATCCTCTATCCTATCATATCCTGTTTTATATCCCATCGTCTATCCTATCCTATCCTAGCCTCTAACCTATCCTATCCTCAATGCTATCCTATCCTCTATCCTGTCCAATCCCCTATCCTATCCTCTACCGTATCCTATCCTCTATCCTATCCAATCCTGTATCCTCTCCTCTATCCTATTCTATACTCTATCCAATTCTACCCGCTATCCTATCCTATACTCTATCCTATCCTATCCTCTATCCTATCCAATCCCCTATCCTGTACTCTATCCCATCCTATCCTTTATCCTATCCAATCCCCTATCCTATTCTCTATCCTATCCAATACTCAATCCTATTCTATCATCTATAATATCGAATCCTCTATCCTATCCTATCCTCTACCCTATCCTATCCTCTATCCTATCATATCCTCTATCCTATCCTATCCTCTATCGTCTCCTGTCCTCTATCCTACCCAATCCCCTATCCTACCCTCTATCTTATCCTTTCCTATCCTCTATCCTATCCGATCCTCTATCATATCCTATCCTCTTTCCTATAATATCCTCTATGCTATCCTATCCTCAACCCTATCCTATCCTCATTCCTATCCTCTACTCCATCCTATCCTATCCTCATTCCTATCCTCTACTCCATCCTATCCTATCCGCTATCCTATCCTATCCTCTATCCTATAATATCCTCTATCCTGTCCAATCCTCTATCCTATCCTCTATCCTATCTTCTATCCTATCCTATTCTCTATAAGATCGTATTCTCTATAATATCGTATCCTCCATCGTATCCTATCCTCTTTCCTGTAAAATCATCTATCCTATCCTATTCTCTATCCTATCCTATCCTCTATCCTATCCTATCGTCAATCCTATCCTATCCTTTATGCTATCCTATCCTCTATCCTATCCTATCGTCTATCCTATCCTATCCCCTATCCTATCCTATCCTCTATCCTATTCTATCCTCTATCCTATCCTATCCTCTATCCTATTCTATCCTCTATCCTATCCTATCCTCTATCCTATCCTATCCTCTATCCTATCCTATCCTCTATCCTATCCTATCCTATCCTCTATCCTATCCTATGCTCTATCCTATCCTATCCTCTATCCCATCCTATCCTCTATCCTATCCTATCCTCTATCCTATCCTATCCACTATCCTATCCTATCCTCTATGGTATCCTATCCTGTATCCGATCCAATCGCCTATCCTATCCTATCCTCTATTCTACCCTATCCTCTATCCTATCCTATCCTCTATCCAATCCTATCCTCTATCCTATCCTATCCTCTATCCTATCCTATCCTCTATCCTATCCTATCCTATCCTCTATCCTATCCTATCCTCTATCGTCTCCTGTCCTCTATCCTATCCAATCCCCTATCCTATCCAATCCCCGATCCTATCCTCTATCCTACCCTTTCCGCTATGCTATCCTATCCTCTATAATATCGTATCCTCTGTCCTATCCTTGCTCTATCCTACAATATCATCTATCCTATCCTATCATCTATCCTATCCTATCCTCTATCCTATCCTATCCTATCCTCTATCCTATTCTATCCTCTATCCTATCCTATCCTCTATCCTATCCTATCCTCTATCCTATCCTATCCTCTATCCTATCCTATCCTCTATCCTATCCTATCCTATCCTCTATCCTATCCTATGCTCTATCCTATCCTATCCTCTATCCCATCCTATCCTCTATCCTATCCTATCCTCTATCCTATCCTATCCACTATCCTATCCTATCCTCTATGGTATCCTATCCTGTATCCTCTCCTATCCTCTATCCTATCCAATCCTATATCCTATCCTCTATCCTATCCTCTATCCTATCCTCTATCCTATCCTCTATCCTATCCTCTATCCTATCCTATCGTCAATCCTATCCTATCCTTTATGCTATCCTATCCTCTATCCTATCCTATCGTCTATCCTATCCTATCCCCTATCCTATCCTATCCTCTATCCTATTCTATCCTCTATCCTATCCAATCCCCTATCCTATCCAATCCCCGATCCTATCCTCTATCCTACCCTTTCCGCTATGCTATCCTATCCTCTATAATATCGTATCCTCTGTCCTATCCTTGCTCTATCCTACAATATCATCTATCCTATCCTATCCTCTATCCTATCCTATCCTATCCTCTATCCTATCCTATCCTATCCTCTATCCTATCCTATCCTCTATCCTATCCTATCCTCTATCCTATCCTATCCTCTATCCTATCCTATCCTCTATCCTATCCTATCCTCTATCCTATCCTATCCTCTATCCTATCCTATCCTCTATCCTATCCTATCCTCTATCCTATCCTATCCTCTATCCTATCCTATCCTCTATCCTATCCTATCCTCTATCCTATCCTATCCTCTATCCTATCCTATCCTAACCTCTATCCTATCCTATGCTCTATCCTATCCTATCCTCTATCCCATCCTATCCACTATCCTATCCTATCCTCTATCCTATCCTATCCTCTATCCTATCCTATCCTCTATCCTATCCTATCCTCTATCGTATCCTATCCTGTATCCGATCCAATCGCCTATCCTATCCTATCCTCTATCCTACCCTATCCTCTATCCTATCCTATCCTCTATCCAATCCTATCCTCTATCCTATCCTATCCTCTATCCTATCCTATCCTCTATCCTATCCTATCCTTCTCTCCTATCCTATCCTCTATCCTATCCTGTCCTCTATCCTATAATATCATCTACCCTATCCTATTCTCTATCCTATCCTATCCTATCCTCTACCGTATCCTATCCTGTATCGGATCCAATCCCCTATCCTATCCTCTATCCTATCGTATCCTCTATCCTATCCAATCCTCTATCCTATCCCCTATCCTATCCTATCCTCTATCCTACCCTTTCCTCTATCCTATCCAATCCTCTATCCTATCCTATCCTCTATCCTATCCTATCCTCTATCCTATCCTATCCTCTTTCCTATCCTGTCCTCTATCGAATCCTATCCTCTATCCTATCCAATCCCCTATCCTATCCTCTATCCTATCCTATGATCTATAATATCGTTTCCTCTGTCCTATAATGTCCTCTATCATATAATATCATCTATCCTATCCTATTCTCTATCCTATCCTATCCTATCCTCTATCCTATCCTATCCTCTATCGTCTCCTGTCCTCTATCCTATCCAATCCCCTATCCTATCCAATCCCCGATCCTATCCTCTATCCTACCCTTTCCGCTATGCTATCCTATCCTCTATAATATCGTATCCTCTGTCCTATCCTTGCTCTATCCTACAATATCATCTATCCTATCCTATCATCTATCCTATCCTATCCTATCATCTATCCTATCCTATCCTCTATCCTATTCTATCCTCTATCCTATCCTATCCTCTATCCTATCCTATCCTCTATCCTATCCTATCCTCTATCCTATCCTATCCTCTATCCTATCCTATCCCCTATCCTATCCTACCCTCTACCCTATTCTATCCTCTATCCTATCCTATCCTCTATCGTCTCCTGTCCTCTATCCTATCCAATCCCCTATCCTATCCAATCCCCTATCCTATCCTCTATCCTATCCTATCCTCTATCCTACCCTTTCCTCTATCCTATCCAATCCTCTATCCTATCCTATCCTCTATCCTATCCTATCCTCTATCCTATCCTATCCTCTTTCCTATCCTGTCCTCTATCGAATCCTATCCTCTATCCTATCCAATCCCCTATCCTATCCTCTATCCTATCCTATGATCTATAATATCGTTTCCTCTGTCCTATAATGTCCTCTATCATATAATATCATCTATCCTATCCTATTCTCTATCCTATCCTATCCTATCCTCTATCCTATCCTATCCTCTATCGTCTCCTGTCCTCTATCCTATCCAATCCCCTATCCTATCCAATCCCCGATCCTATCCTCTATCCTACCCTTTCCGCTATGCTATCCTATCCTCTATAATATCGTATCCTCTGTCCTATCCTTGCTCTATCCTACAATATCATCTATCCTATCCTATCATCTATCCTATCCTATCCTATCATCTATCCTATCCTATCCTCTATCCTATTCTATCCTCTATCCTATCCTATCCTCTATCCTATCCTATCCTCTATCCTATCCTATCCTCTATCCTATCCTATCCTCTATCCTATCCTATCCTATCCTCTATCCTATCCTATGCTCTATCCTATCCTATCCTCTATCCTATCCTATCCCCTATCCTATCCTACCCTCTACCCTATTCTATCCTCTATCCTATCCTATCCTCTATCGTCTCCTGTCCTCTATCCTATCCAATCCCCTATCCTATCCAATCCCCTATCCTATCCTCTATCCTATCCTATCCTCTATCCTATCCTATCCTCTATCCTATCCTATCCTCTATCCTATCCTATCGTCTATCCTATCCTATCCTCTATCCTATCCTCTATCCTATCCTATCCTCTATCCTATCCTATCCTCTATCCTATCCTATCCTCTATCCTATCCTATCCTCTATAATATCGTTTCCTCTGTCCTATAATGTCCTCTATCCTATAATATGATCTATCCTATCCTATTCTCTATCCTATCCTATCCTATCCTCTATCGTATCCTATCCTCTATCCTATCCAATCCTATATCCTATTCTCTATCCTATCCTATCCTCTATCGTATCCTATCCCCTATCCTATCGTATCATCTATCCTATTCTATGCTCTATCCTATCCTATCCTCTATCGTCTGCTGTCCACTATCCTATCCAATCCCCTATCCTATCCAATCCCCGATCCTATCCTCTATCCTACCCTTTCCTCTATCCTATCCTATTATCTATCCTATCCTATCCTCTATCCTATCCTATCCTCTATCCTATCCTATCCTCTATCCTATCCTATCCTCTATCCTATCCTATCCTCTATCGTCTCCTGTCCTCTATCCTATCCAATCCCCTATCCTATCCAATCCCCTATCCTATCCTCTATCCTATCCTATCCTCTATCCTATCCTATCCTCTATCCTATCCTATCCTCTATCCTATCCTATCCTCTATCCTATCCTACCCTCTATCCTATCCTATCCTCTAACCTACCCTATCCTCTATCCTATTCTATCCTCTATCCTATCCTATCCTCTATCCTATCCTGTCCTCTATCCTATCCAATCCCCTATCCTATCCAATCCCCTATCCTATCCTCTATCCTATCCTATCCTCTATCCTATCCTATCCTCTATCCTACCCTATCCCCTATCCTATCCTATCCTCCATCCTATTCTATCCTCTATCCTATCCTATCCTCTATCGTCTCCTGTCCTCTATCCTATCCAATCCCCTATCCTATCCAATCCCCGATCCTATCCTCTATCCTACCCTTTCCTCTATCCTATCCTATCCTCTATCCTATCCTATCCTATCCTCTACCGTATCCTATCGTGTATCCGATCCAATCCCCTATCGTATCCTCTATCCTATCCTATTCTCTATCCTATCCTCTATCCTATCGTATCCTCTATCCTATCCTATCCCCTATCCTATCCTATCCTCTATCGTATCCTATCCTGTATCCGATCCAATCGCCTATCCTATCCTATCCTCTATCCTACCCTATCCTCTATCCTATCCTATCCTCTATCCCATCCTATCCTCTATCCTATCCTATCCTCTATCCTATCCTATCCTCTATCCTATCCTATCCTTCTCTCCTATCCTATCCTCTATCCTATCGTATCCTCTATCCTATCCTATCCTCTATCCTATCCTATCCTCTATCGTATCCTATCCTGTATCCGATCCAATCGCCTATCCTATCCTATCCTCTATCCTACCCTATCCTCTATCCTATCCTATCCTCTATCCCATCCTATCCTCTATCCTATCCTATCCTCTACCCTATCCTATCCCCTATCCTATCCTATCCTCTATCCTATCCTATCCTATCCTCTATCCTATTCTGTCCTCTATCCTATCCTATCCTCTATCGTCTCCTGTCCTCTATCCTATCCATTCCCCTATCCTATCCAATCCCCGATCCTATCCTCTATCCTACCCTTTCCTCTATCCTATCCTATCCTCTATCCTATCCTATCCTCTATCCTATCCTATCCTCTATCCTATCCTATCCTTCTCTCCTATCCTATCCTCTATCCTATCCTATCCTCTATCCTATCCTATCCTTCTCTCCTATCCTATCCTCTATCCTATCGTATCCTCTATCCTATCCTATCCTCTATCCTATCCTATCCTCTATCGTATCCTATCCTGTATCCGATCCAATCGCCTATCCTATCCTATCCTCTATCCTACCCTATCCTCTATCCTATCCTATCCTCTATCCTACCCTATCCTCTATCCTATCCTATCCTCTATCCCATCCTATCCTCTATCCAATCCTATCCTCTATCGTATCCTATCCCCTATCCTATCGTATCATCTATCCTATTCTATCCTCTATCCTATCCTATCCTCTATCGTCTCCTGTCCACTATCCTATCCAATCCCCTATCCTATCCAATCCCCGATCCTATCCTCTATCCTACCCTTTCCTCTATCCTATCCTATTATCTATCCTATCCTATCCTCTATCCTATCCTATCCTCTATCCTATCCTATCCTCTATGCTATCCTATCCTCTATCGTCTCCTGTCCTCTATCCTATCCAATCCCCTATCCTATCCAATCCCCTATCCTATCCTCTATCCTATCCTATCCTCTATCCTATCCTATCCTCTATCCTATCCTATCCTCTATCCTATCCTATCCTCTATCCTATCCTACCCTCTATCCTATCCTATCCTCTAACCTACCCTATCCTCTATCCTATTCTATCCTCTATCCTATCCTATCCTCTATCCTATCCTGTCCTCTATCCTATCCAATCCCCTATCCTATCCAATCCCCTATCCTATCCTCTATCCTATCCTATCCTCTATCCTATCCTATCCTCTATCCTACCCTATCCCCTATCCTATCCTATCCTCCATCCTATTCTATCCTCTATCCTATCCTATCCTCTATCGTCTCCTGTCCTCTATCCTATCCAATCCCCTATCCTATCCAATCCCCGATCCTATCCTCTATCCTACCCTTTCCTCTATCCTATCCTATCCTCTATCCTATCCTATCCTATCCTCTACCGTATCCTATCGTGTATCCGATCCAATCCCCTATCGTATCCTCTATCCTATCCTATCCTCTATCCTATCCTATCCTCTATCGTATCCTATCCTGTATCCGATCCAATCGCCTATCCTATCCTATCCTCTATCCTACCCTATCCTCTATCCTATCCTATCCTCTATCCCATCCTATCCTCTATCCTATCCTATCCTCTATCCTATCCTATCCTCTATCCTATCCTATCCTTCTCTCCTATCCTATCCTCTATCCTATCGTATCCTCTATCCTATCCTATCCTCTATCGTATCCTATCCTGTATCCGATCCAATCGCCTATCCTATCCTATCCTCTATCCTACCCTATCCTCTATCCTATCCTATCCTCTATCCCAACCTATCCTCTATCCTATCCTATCCTCTACCCTATCCTATCCTCTATCCTATCCTATCCTCTATCCTATCCTATCCTATCCTCTATCCTATTCTGTCCTCTATCCTACCCTATCCTCTATCCTATCCTATCCTCTATCCCATCCAATCCCCTATCCTATCCAATCCCCGATCCTATCCTCTATCCTACCCTTTCCTCTATCCTATCCTATCCTCTATCCTATCCTATCCTCTATCCTATCCTATCCTCTATCCTATCCTATCCTTCTCTCCTATCCTATCCTCTATCCTATCCTATCCTCTATCCTATCCTATCCTCTATCCCATCCTATCCTCTATCCTATCCTATCCTCTATCCTATCCTATCCCCTATCCTATCCTATCCTCTATCCTATTCTATCCTCTATCCTATCCATTCCCCTATCATATCCTCTATCCGATCCTATCCTCTATCCTATCTTATCCTCTATAATATCGTATCCTCTATCCGATCCTATCCTCTATCCTATCCTCTACCCTATCCTATTCTCTATCCTATCCTCTATCCTATCCGCTAGCCTATCCTATTCTCTATCCTGTACCCTATATTATTCTATCCTATCCTATATCATATCCTATCCTCCATTCTATCCAATCCTCTATCCTATCCGATCCTCTATCCTATCCTATCCTCTATAATTTCATTTCCTCTATCATATCCTATCCTCTTCTCTATCCTATCCTATCCTCTATCCTATCCTATCCTCTATCGTCTCCTATTCTCTATCCTATCCAATCCCCTATCTTATCCTGTATCCTATCCTATCCTCTATCCTATCCTATCCTCTATCCTATCCTATCCTCTATCCTATTCTATCCTCTATCCTATCCTATACTCAATCCTATCCTATCCTCTATCCTATCCTATCCCATCTATTATCGTATCCTCTATTATATCGTATCCTCCATCCTATCCTATGCTCTATCCTATCCTATCCTCTATCCTATCATATCCTCTATCCTATCCTATTCTCTGTGCTATCCTCTATCCTATCCTATCCTCTATCCTATCCGATCCTCTATCCTATCCTATCCTCTATCATATCGTATCCTCCATCATATTGTACCCTCTATCCAATAATATCATCTATCCTATCCTATTCACTATCTTATCCTATCCTCTATCCTATCCTATCCTCTATCCTATCCTATTCTCTATACTATATTATCCTCTATCCTATCCTATCCTCTATCCTATCCTATCCTCTATCCTATCCTATCCTCTATCCTGTCCTGTCCTCTATCCTATAATATCATCTATCCTATCCTATTCTCTATCCTATCCTATTCTCTATCCTATCCTCTATCCTATCGTATCCTCTATCCTATCCTATCCTCTATCCTATCCGATCCTCTATCCTATCCTATCCTCTATCCTATCCTATCCTCTATCCTATCCGATCCTCTATCCTATCCTATCCTCTATAATATCGTATCCTCCATCATATTGTACCCTCTATCCAATAATATCATCTATCCTATCCTATTCACTATCTTATCCTATCCTCTATCCTATCCTATCCTCAATCCTATCCTATTCTCTATACTATATTATCCTCTATCCTATCCTATCCTCTATCCTATCCTATCCTCTATCCTATCCTATCCTCTATCCTGTCCTGTCCTCTATCCTATAATATCATCTATCCTATCCTATTCTCTATCCTATCCTATCCTCTATCGTCTCCTATCCTCTATCCTATCCAATCCCCTATCCTATCCGCTATCATATCCTAATCTCCATTCTATCCTGTATCCTATCCTATCCTCTATCCTATCCAAACCCCTATCCTATCCAATCCCCTATCCTATTCTCTATCCTATCCTATCCTCTATAATATCGTATCCTCCATCATATTGTACCCTCTATCCAATAATATCATCTATCCTATCCTATTCACTATCTTATCCTATCCTCTATCCTATCCTATCCTCTATCCTATCCTATCCTCTAACTTATCCTATCCTCTATCCTATCTTATCCTCTATCCTATTCTATACTCTATCCTATCCTATCCATTATAATATCGTTTCCTCTGTCCTATAATGTCCTCTATCCTATAATATCATCTAGCCTATCCTATTCTCTATAATATCCTATCCTATCCTCTATCGTATCCTATACTCTATCCTATCCTTTCCGCTATCCTATCTGATCCTCTATCCTATCCTATCCTCCATCCTATCGTATCCTCTTTCCTATAATATCATCTATCCTATCCAATCATCAATCCTATCCTATCCTCTATCCTATCCTATCCTTCTCTCCTATCCTATCCTCTATTATATCCTATACTCTATCCTATCCTATCCTCTATCCTATCCTGTCCTCTATCCTATAATATCATCTATCCTATCCTATTCTCTATCCTATCCTAACCTATCCTCTACCGTATCCTATCCTGTATCCGATCCAATCCCCAATCGTATCCTCTATCCTATCCTATTCTCTATCCTATCCTCTATCCTATCGTATCCTCTATCCTATCCTATCGTCTATCCTATCCTCTATCGTATCCTATCCTGTATCCGATCCAATCCTATATCCTATACTCAATCCTATCCTATCCTCTATCCTATCCTATCCTCTATCCTATCCTATACTCTATCCTATCCTTTCCGCTATCCTATCTGATCCTCTATCCTATCCTATCCTCCATCCTATCCTATACTCTATCCTATCCTTTCCGCTATCCTATCTGATCCTCTATCCTATCCTATCCTCCATCCTATCGTATCCTCTTTCCTATAATATCATCTATCCTATCCAATCATCAATCCTATCCTATCCCCTATCCTATCCTCTATCCTATCCTCTATCCTATGCAATCCTCTATCCTATCCTCTATCCTATCCTCTATGCTATCCTATCTTCTATCCTCTCCTATCCTCTATCCTATCCTATCCTCTATCTTATCCTATCCTCTATCGTCTCCTATCCTCGACCCCATCCAATCCTCCATCCTATCCTCTATCCTATCCTATCCGATCCTCCATCCTATCCTATCCTCTATCCTATCCTATCCTCTATCCTATCCTATCCTCTATCCTATCCTATCCTATCCTCTATCCTATCCTATCCTCTATCCTATCCTATCCTCTATCGTATCCTATCCTGTATCCTATCCTATCCGCTATCCTATCATATCCTCTATCCTATAATATCCTCTATCCTATCCAATCCTCTATACTATCCTCTATCCTATTCTCTATCCAATCCTATCCTCTATCGTCTCCTATCCTCTATCCTATCCTATTCTCTATCCTATCCTATTCTCTATCCTATCCTCTATCCTATCGTATACTCTATCCTATCCAATACTCTATCCTATCCTATCCTCTATCCTATCCTATCCTCTATCCTATCCAATCCCCTATCCTATTCTCTATCCTATCCAATACTCGATCCTATTCAATCATCTATAATATCGTATCCTCTATCCTATCCTATCCTCTACCCTATCCTATCCTCTATCCTATCCTATCCTCTATCCTATCCTATCCTCTATCGTCTCCTGTCCTCTATCCTACCCAATCCCCTATCCTATCCTCTATCTTATCCTATCCTCTATTAAATCCTATCCTCTATCCTATCCTATCCTCTATCCTATCCTATCCGCTATCCTATCCTATCCTCCATCCTATCATTTCCTCTATCCTATCCTATCCCCTAACCTATCCTTTCCTCTATCCTATCCTATCCCCAAACCTATCCTCTATAATATCGTATACCCTATCCTATCCTATCCTCTATCCTATAATATCCTCTATCCGATCCAATCCCATATCATATCGTATCCTCTATCCTATCCTATCCTCTATCCGATCCAATCCCATATCATATCGTATCCTCTATCCTATCCTATCCTCCATCCTATCATTTCCTCTATCCTATCCTATCCTTAATCATATCGTATCATCTATCCTATCCTATCCTATCCTCAATCCTATCCTATCCTCAATCCAATCCTACCCTCAATCCTATCATATCCTCCATCCTATCCTATCCTCAATCCTATCGTATCCTCCATCCTCTACCCTATACTCTATCCTATCCTATCCTCTATCCTATCCTATCCTCCATTCTATCCTATCCTCTATCCTATCCTATCCTCTATCCTATCCTATCCTCCATCCTATCCTATCCTCTATCCTATCCTATTCCCTATCCTATCCTATTCTCTATCCTATAATATCCTCTATCCTATCCACTCCTCCATCCAATCATCTATCCTATCCTCTATCCTATCCTATCCTCTATCCTATCCTATCCCAAATCCTATCTTATCCTCTATCCTGTCCTATCCTCTATCCCATCCTCTACTCTATCCTATCCTATCCTCTATCATATCCTATCATCCATTCTATCCTATCCTGTATTCGATCCAATCCCCTATCATATCCTCTATCCTATCTTATCCTATCATCCATCCTATCCTATCCTCTATCGTATCGTATCATCTATCCTATCCTATACTCTATCCTATCCTCTATCCTATCCTATCCTCTATCCTATCCTATCCTATCCTATCCTCTATCCTATCCTATCCTCTATCCTATCCTATCCTCTATCCTATCCTATCCTATCCTCTATCCTATCCTATCCTCTATCCTATCCTATCCTCTATCCTATCGTATCCTCTATCCTATCCTATCCTCAATCCTATCCTATCCTCAATCCAATCCTACCCTCAATCCTATCATATCCTCCATCCTATCCTATCCTCAATCCTATCCTATCCCCTATCCTATCCTATCCTCTATCCTATCTTATCCTGTATCATATCCTATCATCCATCCTATCCTCTATCGTCTATCCTACCCTATCCTCCATCCTATCCTATCCTCTATCCTATCCTATCCCAAATCCTATCCTATCTTCTATCCTATAATATCCTCTATCCGATCCAATCCCATATCATATCGTATCCTCTATCCAATCCTATAGTCTGTACTATCCCATCCTCTGTCATGTCCTATCATCCATCCTATCCCATCCTCTATCCTATAGTATCCTCTATCCTCCATCCTACCCTATCCTCTATCATATCGTATCCGCTATCCTATCCTCTATTATCTATCGTATCTATCTATCCCAATCCTATCCTATTCTCTATCCAATCCTATACTCTAAACTATCCTATCCTCTGTCATATCCTATCATCCATCCTATTCTATCCACTATCCTATCTCATCCTCTATCCTATCCTATCCTCCATCCTCTACCCTATACTCTATCCTATCCTATCCTCTATCCTATCCTATCCTCCATTCTATCCTATCCTCTATCCTATCCTATCCTCTATCCTATCCTATCCTCCATCCTATCCTATCCTCTATCCTATCCTATTCCCTATCCTATCCTATTCTCTATCCTATAATATCCTCTATCCTATCCACTCCTCCATCCAATCATCTATCCTATCCTCTATCCTATCCTATCCTCTATCCTATCCTATCCCAAATCCTATCTTATCCTCTATCCTGTCCTATCCTCTATCCCATCCTCTACTCTATCCTATCCTATCCTCTATCATATCCTATCATCCATTCTATCCTATCCTGTATTCGATCCAATCCCCTATCATATCCTCTATCCTATCTTATCCTATCATCCATCCTATCCTATCCTCTATCGTATCGTATCATCTATCCTATCCTATACTCTATCCTATCCTCTATCCTATCCTATCCTCTATCCTATCCTATCCTATCCTATCCTCTATCCTATCCTATCCTCTATCCTATCCTATCCTCTATCCTATCCTATCCTATCCTCTATCCTATCCTATCCTCTATCCTATCCTATCCTCTATCCTATCCTATCCTCTATCCTATCGTATCCTCTATCCTATCCTATCCTCAATCCTATCCTATCCTCAATCCAATCCTACCCTCAATCCTATCATATCCTCCATCCTATCCTATCCTCAATCCTATCCTATCCCCTATCCTATCCTATCCTCTATCCTATCTTATCCTGTATCATATCCTATCATCCATCCTATCCTCTATCGTCTATCCTACCCTATCCTCCATCCTATCCTATCCTCTATCCTATCCTATCCCAAATCCTATCCTATCTTCTATCCTATAATATCCTCTATCCGATCCAATCCCATATCATATCGTATCCTCTATCCAATCCTATAGTCTGTACTATCCCATCCTCTGTCATGTCCTATCATCCATCCTATCCCATCCTCTATCCTATAGTATCCTCTATCCTCCATCCTACCCTATCCTCTATCATATCGTATCCGCTATCCTATCCTCTATTATCTATCGTATCTATCTATCCCAATCCTATCCTATTCTCTATCCAATCCTATACTCTAAACTATCCTATCCTCTGTCATATCCTATCATCCATCCTATTCTATCCACTATCCTATCTCATCCTCTATCCTATCCTATCCTCCATCCTCTACCCTATACTCTATCCTATCCTATCCTCTATCCTATCCTATCCTCCATTCTATCCTATCCTCTATCCTATCCTATCCTCTATCCTATCCTATCCTCCATCCTATCCTATCCTCTATCCTATCCTATTCCCTATCCTATCCTATTCTCTATCCTATAATATCCTCTATCCTATCCACTCCTCCATCCAATCATCTATCCTATCCTCTATCCTATCCTATCCTCTATCCTATCCTATCCCAAATCCTATCTTATCCTCTATCCTGTCCTATCCTCTATCCCATCCTCTACTCTATCCTATCCTATCCTCTATCATATCCTATCATCCATTCTATCCTATCCTGTATTCGATCCAATCCCCTATCATATCCTCTATCCTATCTTATCCTATCATCCATCCTATCCTATCCTCTATCGTATCGTATCATCTATCCTATCCTATACTCTATCCTATCCTCTATCCTATCCTATCCTCTATCCTATCCTATCCTCTATCCTATCCTATCCTCTATCCTATCCTATCCTCTATCCTATCCTATCCTCTATCCTATCCTATCCTCTATCCTATCCTATCCTCTATCCTATCCTATCCTATCCTCTATCCTATCCTATCCTCTATCCTATCCTATCCTCTATCCTATCCTATCCTCTATCCTATCCTATCCTCTATCCTATCCTATCCTCTATCCTATCCTATCCTCTATCCTATCCTATCCTCTATCCTATCCTATCCTATCCTCTATCCTATCCTATCCTCTATCCTATCCTATCCTATCCTCTATCCTATCCTATCCTCTATCCTATCCTATCCTCTATCCTATCCTATCCTCTATCCTATCCTATCCTCTATCCTATCCTATCCTCTATCCTATCCTATCCTCTATCCTATCCTATCCTCTATCCTATCCTACCCTCTATCCTATCCTATCCTCTAACCTACCCTATCCTCTATCCTACCCTTTCCTCTATCCTATCCTATCCTCTATCCTATCCTATCCTATCCTCTACCGTATCCTATCGTATCCTCTATCCTATCCTATCCTCTATCCTATCCTATCCTCTATCGTATCCTATCCTGTATCCGATCCAATCGCCTATCCTATCCTATCCTCTATCCTACCCTATCCTCTATCCTATCCTATCCTCTATCCCATCCTATCCTCTATCCTATCCTATCCTCTATCCTATCCTATCCTTCTCTCCTATCCTATCCTCTATCCTATCGTATCCTCTATACTATCCTATCCTCTATCGTATCCTATCCTGTATCCGATCCAATCGCCTATCCTATCCTATCCTCTATCCTACCCTATCCTCTATCCTATCCTATCCTCTATCCCATCCTATCCTCTATCCTATCCTATCCTCTACCCTATCCTATCCTCTATCCTATCCTATCCTCTATCCTATCCTATCCTATCCTCTATCCTATTCTGTCCTCTATCCTACCCTATCCTCTATCCTATCCTATCCTCTATCCCATCCAATCCCCTATCCTATCCAATCCCCGATCCTATCCTCTATCCTACCCTTTCCTCTATCCTATCCTATCCTCTATCCTATCCTATCCTCTATCCTATCCTATCCTCTATCCTATCCTATCCTTCTCTCCTATCCTATCCTCTATCCTATCCTATCCTCTATCCTATCCTATCCTTCTCTCCTATCCTATCCTCTATCCTATCGTATCCTCTATCCTATCCTATCCTCTATCCTATCCTATCCTCTATCGTATCCTATCCTGTATCCGATCCAATCGCCTATCCTATCCTATCCTCTATCCTACCCTATCCTCTATCCTATCCTATCCTCTATCCTACCCTATCCTCTATCCTATCCTATCCTCTATCCCATCCTATCCTCTATCCTATCCTATCCTCTATCCTATCCTATCCCCTATCCTATCCTATCCTCTATCCTATTCTATCCTCTATCCTATCCATTCCCCTATCATATCCTCTATCCGATCCTATCCTCTATCCTATCTTATCCTCTATAATATCGTATCCTCTATCCGATCCTATCCTCTATCCTATCCTCTACCCTATCCTATTCTCTATCCTATCCTCTATCCTATCCTCTAGCCTATCCTATTCTCTATCCTGTACCCTATATTATTCTATCCTATCCTATATCATATCCTATCCTCCATTCTATCCAATCCTCTATCCTATCCGATCCTCTATCCTATCCTATCCTCTATAATTTCATTTCCTCTATCATATCCTATCCTCTTCTCTATCCTATCCTATCCTCTATCCTATCCTATCCTCTATCGTCTCCTATTCTCTATCCTATCCAATCCCCTATCTTATCCTGTATCCTATCCTATCCTCTATCCTATCCTATCCTCTATCCTATCCTATCCTCTATCCTATCCGATCCTCTATCCTATCCTATCCTCTATCATATCGTATCCTCCATCATATTGTACCCTCTATCCAATAATATCATCTATCCTATCCTATTCACTATCTTATCCTATCCTCTATCCTATCCTATCCTCTATCCTATCCTATTCTCTATACTATATTATCCTCTATCCTATCCTATCCTCTATCCTATCCTATCCTCTATCCTATCCTATCCTCTATCCTGTCCTGTCCTCTATCCTATAATATCATCTATCCTATCCTATTCTCTATCCTATCCTATTCTCTATCCTATCCTCTATCCTATCGTATCCTCTATCCTATCCTATCCTCTATCCTATCCGATCCTCTATCCTATCCTATCCTCTATCCTATCCTATCCTCTATCCTATCCTATTCTCTATCCTATCCTATCCTCTATAATATCGTATCCTCCATCATATTGTACCCTCTATCCAATAATATCATCTATCCTATCCTATTCACTATCTTATCCTATCCTCTATCCTATCCTATCCTCTATCCTATCCTATCCTCTAACTTATCCTATCCTCTATCCTATCTTATCCTCTATCCTATTCTATACTCTATCCTATCCTATCCATTATAATATCGTTTCCTCTGTCCTATAATGTCCTCTATCCTATAATATCATCTAGCCTATCCTATTCTCTATAATATCCTATCCTATCCTCTATCGTATCCTATACTCTATCCTATCCTTTCCGCTATCCTATCTGATCCTCTATCCTATCCTATCCTCCATCCTATCGTATCCTCTTTCCTATAATATCATCTATCCTATCCAATCATCAATCCTATCCTATCCTCTATCCTATCCTATCCTTCTCTCCTATCCTATCCTCTATTATATCCTATACTCTATCCTATCCTATCCTCTATCCTATCCTGTCCTCTATCCTATAATATCATCTATCCTATCCTATTCTCTATCCTATCCTAACCTATCCTCTACCGTATCCTATCCTGTATCCGATCCAATCCCCAATCGTATCCTCTATCCTATCCTATTCTCTATCCTATCCTCTATCCTATCGTATCCTCTATCCTATCCTATCGTCTATCCTATCCTCTATCGTATCCTATCCTGTATCCGATCCAATCCTATATCCTATACTCAATCCTATCCTATCATCTATCCTATCCTATCCTCTATCCTATCCTATACTCTATCCTATCCTTTCCGCTATCCTATCTGATCCTCTATCCTATCCTATCCTCCATCCTATCCTATACTCTATCCTATCCTTTCCGCTATCCTATCTGATCCTCTATCCTATCCTATCCTCCATCCTATCGTATCCTCTTTCCTATAATATCATCTATCCTATCCAATCATCAATCCTATCCTATCCCCTATCCTATCCTCTATCCTATCCTCTATCCTATGCAATCCTCTATCCTATCCTCTATCCTATCCTCTATGCTATCCTATCTTCTATCCTCTCCTATCCTCTATCCTATCCTATCCTCTATCTTATCCTATCCTCTATCGTCTCCTATCCTCGACCCCATCCAATCCTCCATCCTATCCTCTATCCTATCCTATCCGATCCTCCATCCTATCCTATCCTCTATCCTATCCTATCCTCTATCCTATCCTATCCTCTATCCTATCCTATCCTATCCTCTATCCTATCCTATCCTCTATCCTATCCTATCCTCTATCGTATCCTATCCTGTATCCTATCCTATCCGCTATCCTATCATATCCTCTATCCTATAATATCCTCTATCCTATCCAATCCTCTATACTATCCTCTATCCTATTCTCTATCCAATCCTATCCTCTATCGTCTCCTATCCTCTATCCTATCCTATTCTCTATCCTATCCTATTCTCTATCCTATCCTCTATCCTATCGTATACTCTATCCTATCCAATCCTCTATCCTATCCTATCCTCTATCCTATCCTATCCTCTATCCTATCCAATCCCCTATCCTATTCTCTATCCTATCCAATACTCGATCCTATTCAATCATCTATAATATCGTATCCTCTATCCTATCCTATCCTCTACCCTATCCTATCCTCTATCCTATCCTATCCTCTATCCTATCCTATCCTCTATCGTCTCCTGTCCTCTATCCTACCCAATCCCCTATCCTATCCTCTATCTTATCCTATCCTCTATTAAATCCTATCCTCTATCCTATCCTATCCTCTATCCTATCCTATCCGCTATCCTATCCTATCCTCCATCCTATCATTTCCTCTATCCTATCCTATCCCCTAACCTATCCTTTCCTCTATCCTATCCTATCCCCAAACCTATCCTCTATAATATCGTATACCCTATCCTATCCTATCCTCTATCCTATAATATCCTCTATCCGATCCAATCCCATATCATATCGTATCCTCTATCCTATCCTATCCTCTATCCGATCCAATCCCATATCATATCGTATCCTCTATCCTATCCTATCCTCCATCCTATCCTTTCCTCTATCCTATCCTATCCTTAATCATATCGTATCATCTATCCTATCCTATCCTATCCTCAATCCTATCCTATCCTCAATCCAATCCTACCCTCAATCCTATCATATCCTCCATCCTATCCTATCCTCAATCCTATCCTATCCTCCATCCTCTACCCTATACTCTATCCTATCCTATCCTCTATCCTATCCTATCCTCCATTCTATCCTATCCTCTATCCTATCCTATCCTCTATCCTATCCTATCCTCCATCCTATCCTATCCTCTATCCTATCCTATTCCCTATCCTATCCTATTCTCTATCCTATAATATCCTCTATCCTATCCACTCCTCCATCCAATCATCTATCCTATCCTCTATCCTATCCTATCCTCTATCCTATCCTATCCCAAATCCTATCTTATCCTCTATCCTGTCCTATCCTCTATCCCATCCTCTACTCTATCCTATCCTATCCTCTATCATATCCTATCATCCATTCTATCCTATCCTGTATTCGATCCAATCCCCTATCATATCCTCTATCCTATCTTATCCTATCATCCATCCTATCCTATCCTCTATCGTATCGTATCATCTATCCTATCCTATACTCTATCCTATCCTCTATCCTATCCTATCCTCTATCCTATCCTATCCTATCCTCTATCCTATCCTATCCTCTATCCTATCCTATCCTCTATCCTATCCTATCCTATCCTCTATCCTATCCTATCCTCTATCCTATCCTATCCTCTATCCTATCCTATCCTCTATCCTATCCTATCCTCAATCCTATCCTATCCTCAATCCAATCCTACCCTCAATCCTATCATATCCTCCATCCTATCCTATCCTCAATCCTATCCTATCCCCTATCCTATCCTATCCTCTATCCTATCTTATCCTGTATCATATCCTATCATCCATCCTATCCTCTATCGTCTATCCTACCCTATCCTCCATCCTATCCTATCCTCTATCCTATCCTATCCCAAATCCTATCCTATCTTCTATCCTATAATATCCTCTATCCGATCCAATCCCATATCATATCGTATCCTCTATCCAATCCTATAGTCTGTACTATCCCATCCTCTGTCATGTCCTATCATCCATCCTATCCCATCCTCTATCCTATAGTATCCTCTATCCTCCATCCTACCCTATCCTCTATCATATCGTATCCGCTATCCTATCCTCTATTATCTATCGTATCTATCTATCCCAATCCTATCCTATTCTCTATCCAATCCTATACTCTAAACTATCCTATCCTCTGTCATATCCTATCATCCATCCTATTCTATCCACTATCCTATCTCATCCTCTATCCTATCCTATCCTCCATCCTCTACCCTATACTCTATCCTATCCTATCCTCTATCCTATCCTATCCTCCATTCTATCCTATCCTCTATCCTATCCTATCCTCCATCCTATCCTATCCTCTATCCTATCCTATTCCCTATCCTATCCTATTCTCTATCCTATAATATCCTCTATCCTATCCACTCCTCCATCCAATCATCTATCCTATCCTCTATCCTATCCTATCCTCTATCCTATCCTATCCCAAATCCTATCTTATCCTCTATCCTGTCCTATCCTCTATCCCATCCTCTACTCTATCCTATCCTATCCTCTATCATATCCTATCATCCATTCTATCCTATCCTGTATTCGATCCAATCCCCTATCATATCCTCTATCCTATCTTATCCTATCATCCATCCTATCCTATCCTCTATCGTATCGTATCATCTATCCTATCCTATACTCTATCCTATCCTCTATCCTATCCTATCCTCTATCCTATCCTATCCTCTATCCTATCCTATCCTCCATTCTATCCTATCCTCTATCCTATCCTATCCTCCATCCTATCCTATCCTCTATCCTATCCTATTCCCTATCCTATCCTATTCTCTATCCTATAATATCCTCTATCCTATCCACTCCTCCATCCAATCATCTATCCTATCCTCTATCCTATCCTATCCTCTATCCTATCCTATCCCAAATCCTATCTTATCCTCTATCCTGTCCTATCCTCTATCCCATCCTCTACTCTATCCTATCCTATCCTCTATCATATCCTATCATCCATTCTATCCTATCCTGTATTCGATCCAATCCCCTATCATATCCTCTATCCTATCTTATCCTATCATCCATCCTATCCTATCCTCTATCGTATCGTATCATCTATCCTATCCTATACTCTATCCTATCCTCTATCCTATCCTATCCTCTATCCTATCCTATCCTCTATCCTATCCTATCCTCTATCCTATCCTATCCTCTATCCTATCCTATCCTCTATCCTATCCTATCCTCTATCCTATCCTATCCTCTATCCTATCCTATCCTCTATCCTATCCTATCCTCTATCCTATCCTATCCTCTATCCTATCCTATCCTCTATCCTATCCTATCCTCTATCCTATCCTATCCTCTATCCTATCCTATCCTCTATCCTATCCTCTATCCTATCCTCTATCCTATCCTATCCTCTATCCTATCCTATCCTCTATCCTATCCTATCCTCTATCCTATCCTATCCTCTATCCTATCCTATCCTCTATCCTATCCTATCCTCTATCCTATCCTATCCTATCCTCTATCCTATCCTATCCTATCCTCTATCCTATCCTATCCTATCCTCTATCCTAACCTATCCTCTATCTTATCCAATCCTCTATCCTATCCTATCCTCTATCCTATCCTATCCTCCATCGTCTCCTATCCTCTATCATATTCAATCCCCTATCCTATCCTCGATCCTATCCTATCCTGTATCGTCTGCTCTATCCTATCCTACCCACTATCCTATCCTATCCTCAATGCTATCCTATTCTCTATCCTCACCTATCCTTTATACTATACAACCCTCTATCCTATCCTATCCTCTATCCTATCCTATCCTCCATCGTCTCCTATCCTCTATCCTATCCAATCCTCTATCCTATCCTCTATCCTATCCTATCCTCTATCCTATCCAATCCCCTATCCTATCCTCTATCCTATACTATCCTCTATCCTATCCAATCCCCTATCTTATCTTATATCGTCTCCTGTCCTCTATCCTATCCAATCCTCATTACTATCGTATACTCCATTATATCCTATCCGCTATCGTATCATATCCTCTATCCTAACCTATCCTCTATCTTATCCAATCCTCTATCCTATCCTATCCTCGATCCTATCCTGTCCTCCATCGTCTCCTATCCTCTATCCTATCCAATCCCCTATCCTATCCTCGATCCTATCCTATCCTCTATCGTCTGCTCTATCCTATCCTATCCACTATCCTATACTATCCACAATGCTATCCTATTCTCTATCCTCACCTATCCTTTATACTATCCAATCCTCTATCCTAACCTATCCTCTATCCTATCCTATCCTCTTTCCTATCCTATCCTCTATCCTATCCTATCCTCTATCCTAACCTACCCTCTATACTATCAGATCCTCTATCCAATCCTATCCTCAACGCTATCCTATCCGCATTCCTATCCTATACTCCATTATATCCTATCCGCTATCCTATCATATCCTCTATCCTATAATATCCTCTATCCTATCCAATCCTCTATCCTATCCTCTATCCTATCCTCTATCCTATCCTATCCTCTATCCTATCCTATCCTCTATCCTATCCTATCCTCTATCCTATCCTATCCTCTATCCTATCCTATCCTCTATCCTATCCTATCCTCTTTCCTATCCTATCCTCTATCCTATCCTATCCTCTATCCTATCCTATCATCCATCCTATCCTATCCTCTATCATATCGTATCATCTATCCTATCCTATACTCTATCCTATCCTATCCTCTATCCTATCCTATCCTCTATCCTATCCTATCCTCTATCCTATCCTCTATCCTATCCTATCCTCTATCCTATCCTATCCTCTATCCTATCCTATCCTCTATCCTATCCTATCCTCTATCCTATCCTATCCTCTATCCTATCCTATCCTCTATCCTATCCTACCCTCTATCCTATCCTATCCTCTATCCTATCCTATCCTATCCTCTATCCTATCCTATCCTCTATCCTATCCTATCCTCTATCCTATCCTATCCTCTATCCTATCCTATCCTCAATCCTATCCTATCCTCAATCCAATCCTACCCTCAATCCTATCATATCCTCCATCCTATCCTATCCTCAATCCTATCCTATCCCCTATCCTATCCTATCCTCTATCCTATCTTATCCTGTATCATATCCTATCATCCATACTATCCTCTATCGTCTATCCTACCCTATCCTCCATCCTATCCTATCCTCTATCCTATCCTATCCCAAATCCTATCCTATCCTCTATCCTATAATATCCTCTATCCGATCCAATCCCATATCATATCCTCTATCCAATCCTATAGTCTGTACTATCCTATCCTCTGTCATATCCTATCATCCATCCTATTCTATCCTCTATCCTATCTCATCCTCTATCCTATCCTATCCTCCATCCTCTACCCTATACTCTATCCTATCCTATCCTCTATCCTATCCTATCCTCCATTCTATCCTATCCTCTATCCTATCCTATCCTCTATCCTATCCTATCCTCCATCCTATCCTATCCTCTATCCTATCCTATTCCCTATCCTATCCTATTCTCTATCCTATAATATCCTCTATCCTATCCACTCCTCCATCCAATCATCTATCCTATCCTCTATCCTATCCTATCCTCTATCCTATCCTATCCCAAATCCTATCTTATCCTCTATCCTGTCCTATCCTCTATCCCATCCTCTACTCCATCCTATCCTATCCTCTATCATATCCTATCATTCATTCTATCCTATCCTGTATTCGATCCAATCCCCTATCATATCCTCTATCCTATCTTATCCTATCATCCATCCTATCCTATCCTCTATCGTATCGTATCATCTATCCTATCCTATACTCTATCCTATCCTCTATCCTATCCTATCCTCTATCCTATCCTATCCTCTATCCTATCCTATCCTCTATCCTATCCTATCCTCTATCCTATCCTCTATCCTATCCTATCCTCTATCCTATCCTATCCTCTATCCTATCCTATCCTCTATCCTATCCTATCCTCTATCCTATCCTATCCTCTATCCTATCCTATCCTCTATCCTATCCTATCCTCTATCCTATCCTATCCTCTATCCTATCCTATCCTCTATCCTATCCTATCCTCTATCCTATCCTATCCTCTATCCTATCCTATCCTCTATCCTATCCTATCCTCTATCCTATCCTCTATCCTATCCTCTATCCTATCCTATCCTCTATCCTATCCTATCCTCTATCCTATCCTATCCTCTATCCTATCCTATCCTCTATCCTATCCTATCCTCTATCCTATCCTATCCTCTATCCTATCCTATCCTCTATCCTATCCTATCCTCTATCCTATCCTATCCTCTATCCTATCCTATCCTCTATCCTATCCTATCCTATCCTCTATCCTATCCTATCCTATCCTCTATCCTATCCTATCCTATCCTCTATCCTAACCTATCCTCTATCTTATCCAATCCTCTATCCTATCCTATCCTCTATCCTATCCTATCCTCCATCGTCTCCTATCCTCTATCATATTCAATCCCCTATCCTATCCTCGATCCTATCCTATCCTGTATCGTCTGCTCTATCCTATCCTACCCACTATCCTATCCTATCCTCAATGCTATCCTATTCTCTATCCTCACCTATCCTTTATACTATCCAACCCTCTATCCTATCCTATCCTCTATCCTATCCTATCCTCCATCGTCTCCTATCCTCTATCCTATCCAATCCTCTATCCTATCCTCTATCCTATCCTATCCTCTATCCTATCCAATCCCCTATCCTATCCTCTATCCTATCCTATCCTCTATCCTATCCAATCCCCTATCTTATCTTATATCGTCTCCTGTCCTCTATCCTATCCAATCCTCATTACTATCGTATACTCCATTATATCCTATCCGCTATCGTATCATATCCTCTATCCTAACCTATCCTCTATCTTATCCAATCCTCTATCCTATCCTATCCTCGATCCTATCCTGTCCTCCATCGTCTCCTATCCTCTATCCTATCCAATCCCCTATCCTATCCTCGATCCTATCCTATCCTCTATCGTCTGCTCTATCCTATCCTATCCACTATCCTATACTATCCACAATGCTATCCTATTCTCTATCCTCACCTATCCTTTATACTATCCAATCCTCTATCCTAACCTATCCTCTATCCTATCCTATCCTCTTTCCTATCCTATCCTCTATCCTATCCTATCCTCTATCCTAACCTACCCTCTATACTATCAGATCCTCTATCCAATCCTATCCTCAACGCTATCCTATCCTCATTCCTATCCTATACTCCATTATATCCTATCCGCTATCCTATCATATCCTCTATCCTATAATATCCTCTATCCTATCCAATCCTCTATCCTATCCTCTATCCTATCCTCTATCCTATCCTATCCTCTTTCCTATACTCTATCCTATCCTCTATCCTATTCTCTATCCTATCCTATCCTCTATCCTATCCTATCCTCTATCCTATCCTATCCTCTATCCTATCCTATCCTCTATCCTATCCTATCCTCTATCCTAACCTATCCTCTATCCTATCCTATCCTCCATCCTATCCTATCCTCAACGCTATCCTATCCTCATTACTATCCTATACTCCATTATATCCTATCCGCTATCGTATCATATCCTCTATCCTATAATATCCTCTATCCTATCCTCTATCATATCCTCTATCCTACCCTATCCTCTATCCTATCCTATCCTCTATCCGATCCTATCCTCTATCCTATCCTATCCTCTATAATATCGTATCCTCTATCGTATCCTATCCTCTTTCCTATAATATCATCTATCCTATCCTATCCTCTATCCTATCCTATCCTATCCTCTATCCTATCCTATCCTCTATCCTATCCTATCCTCTATCCTATCCTATCCTCTATCCTATCCTATCCTCTATCCTATCCTATCCTCTATCCTATCCTATCCTCTATCCTATCCTATCCTCTATCCTATCCTATCCTCTATCCTATCCTATCCTCTATCCTATCCTATCCTCTATCCTATCCTATCCTCTATCCTATCCTATCCTCTATCCTATCCTATCCTCTATCCTATCCTATCCTCTATCCTATCCTATCCTCTATCCTATCCTATCCTCTATCCTATCCTATCCTCTAGATTATCCTATCCTCTATCCTATCCTATCCTCTATAATATCGTATCCTCTATCATATCCTATCCTCTTGCCTATAATATCATCTATCCTATCCTATTCTCTATCCTATCCTATCCCCTATCCTATCCTATCCTCTATCGTCTCCTATCCTCTATCCTATCCAATCCCCTATCCAATCCTCTATCCTATCGTATCCTGTATAATATCGTATCCTCTATCATATTCTATCCTCTATCCTATAATATCATCTATCCTATCCTATCCTCTATCCTATCCTATCCTCTATCCTATCCAATCCTCTATCCTATCCTATCCTCTTTCCTATCCTATCCTCTATCCTATCCTATCCTCTATCCTAACCTACCCTCTATCCTATCCTATCCTCTATCCTATCCTATCCTCAACGCTATCCTATCCTCATTCCTATCCTATACTCCATTATATCCTACCCGCTATCCTATCATATCCTCTATCCTATAATATCCTCTATCCTATCCAATCCTGCATCCTATCCTCTATCCTATCCTCTATCCTATCCTATCCTCTATCCTATCCTCTATCCTATCCTCTATCCTATCCTCTATCCTATCCTATCCTCTATCCTAACCTATCCTCTATCCTATCCTATCCTCTATCCTATCCTATCCTCTATCCTATCCTATCCTCTATCCTAACCTATCCTCTATCATATCCTATCCTCTATCCTATCCTATCCTCAACGCTATCCAATCCTCATTACTATCCTATACTCCATTATATCCTATCCGCTATCGTATCATATACTCTATCCTATAATATCCTCTATCCTATCCAATCCTCTATCCTATCCTCTATCATATCCTCTATCCTATCCTATCCTCTATCCTATCCTCTATCCTATCCTATCATCTATCCTCTCCTATCCTTTATACTAACCAATCCTCTATCCTATCCTCTATCCTATCCTATCCTCTATCCTATCCTATCCTCTATCCTATCCTATCCTCTATCCTATCCTATCCTCTATCCTATCCTATCCTCTATCCTATCCTATCCTCTATCCTATCCTATCCTCTATCCTATCCTATCCTCTATCCTATCCTATCCTCTATCCTATCCTATCCTCTATCCTATCCTATCCTCTATCCTATCCTATCCTCTATCCTATCCAATCCTACATCCTATCATATCCTCCATCGTCTCCTATCCAATCCCCTATCCTATCCTCTATCCTATCCTATCCTCTATCCTATCCTATCCTCTATCCTATCCTATCCTCTATCCGATCCTATCCTCTATCCTATCCTATCCTCTATCCTATCCTATCCTCTATCCTATCCTATCCTCTATCCTATCCTATCCTCTATCCTATCCTATCCTCTATCCTATCCTATCCTCTATCCTATCCTATCCTCTATCCTATCCTATCCTCTATCCTATCCAATCCCCTATCCAATCCTCTGTCCTATCCTATCCGATACTCTATCCTATCCTATTCTCTATAATATCGTATCCTCTATCGTATCCTATCCTCTTTCCTATAATATCATCTATCCTATCCTATCCTCTATCCTATCCTATCCTATCCTATCCTCTATCCTATCCTATCCTCTATCCTATCCTATCTTCTATCCTATCCTATCCTCTATCCTATCCTATCCTCTTTCCTATCCTATCCTCTATCCTATACTATCCTCTACCTTATCCTATCCTATCCTCTATCCTATCCTATCCTCTATCCTATCCTATCCTCTATCCTATCCTATCCTCTATCCTATCCTATTCTCTACACTATCCTAACCTCTATCCTATCCTATCCTCAACCCTATCCTATCATCATTCCTATCCTATACTCCATTATATCCTATCCTCTATCCTATCCCATCCTCTATCCTATCCTATCCTCTATCCTATCCTATCCTCTATCCTATCCTATCCTCTATTCTATCCTATCCTCTATCCTATCCTATCCTCTATCCTACCCTATCCTCTATCCTATCCTATCCTCTATCCTAACATATCCTCTATCCTATCCTATCCTCTATCCTATGCTATCCTGAACCCTATCCTATCCTCATTCCTATCCTATACTCCATTATATCCTATCCGCTATCCTATCATATCCTCTATCCTATCCAATCCTCTATCCTATCCTCTATCCTATCCTATCCTCAACCCTATCCTATCCTCATTCCTATCCTATACTCCATTATATCCTATCCGCTATCCTATCATATCCTCTATCCTATCCAATCCTCTATCCTATCCTCTATCCTATCCTCTATCCTATCCTCTCCTCTATCCTATCGTATCCTCTCCTCTATCCTATCGTATCCTCTATCCTATCCTATCGTATCCTCTATCCTATCCTATCGTATCCTCTATCCTATCCTATCGTATCCTCTATCCTATCCTATCCTCTATCCTATCCTATCCTCTATCCTATCCTATCCTCTATCCTATCCTATCCTCTATCCTATCCTATCCTCTATCCTATCCTATCCTCTATCCTATCCTATCCTCTATCCTATCCTATCCTCTATCCTATCCTATCCTCTATCCTATCCTATCCTCTATCCTATCCTATCCTCTATAATTTCGTATCCTCTATCATATCCTATCCTCTTGCCTATAATATCATCTACCCTATCCTATCCTCTATCCTATCCAATCCCCTACCCTATCCTCTATCCTATCCTATCCTCTATCGTCTGCTCTATCCTATCCTATCCACTATCCTATCCTATCCTCAATGCTATCCTATTCTCTATCCTCACCTATCCTTTATAGTATCCAATCCTCTATCCTATCCTATCCTCTATCCTATCCTATCCTCCATCGTCTCCTATCCTCTATCCTATCCAATCCCCTATCCTATCCTCTATCCTATCCTCTATCCTATCCTATCCTCTATCCTATCCTATCCTCTATCCTGTCCTATCCTCTATAATATCGTATCCTCTATCATATCCTATCCTCTCTCCTACAATATCATCTATCCTATCCAATCTCTATCGTCTCCTTTCCTCTATCCTATCCAATCCCCTATCTTATCTTCTATCGTCTCCTGTCCTCTATCCTATCCAATCCCCTATCCTATCCTCTATCCTATCCTATCCTCTATCCTATCCTACCCTCAATCCTATCCTATCCTATGCTCTATCCTATTCTATACTCTATCCTATCCTATCCTCTATCCTATCCTATCCTCTATCGTATCCTATCCTCTATCCTAACCTATCCTCTATCCTATCCTATCCTCTATCCTATCCTATCCTCTATCCTATCCTATCCTCTCTCCTAACCTATCCTCTATCCTATCCTATCCTCAACGCTATCCTATCCTCATTACTATCCTATACTCCATTATATCCTATCCGCTATCGTATCATATCCTCTATCCTATAATATCCTCTATCCTATCCAATCGTCTATCCTATCCTCTATCATATCCTCTATCCTATCCTATCCTCTATCCTATCTTCTATCCTATCCAATCTCCTACCCTATCCTCTATCCTATCCTATCCTCTATCGTCTGCTCTATCCTATCCTATCCTCTATCGTCTGCTCTATCCTATCCTATCCACTATCCTATCCTATCCTCAATGCTATCCTATTCTCTATCCTCACCTATCCTTTATAGTATCCAATCCTCTATCCTATCCTATCCTCTATCCTATGCTATCCTCCATCGTCTCCTATCCTCTATCCTATCCAATCCCCTATCCTATCCTCTATCCTATCCTATCCTCTATCCTATCCTATCCTCTATCCTGTCCTATCCTCTATAATATCGTATCCTCTATCATATCCTATCCTCTCTCCTATAATATCATCTATCCTATCCAATCTCTATCGTCTCCTTTCCTCTATCCTATCCAATCACCTATCTTATCTTCTATCGTCTCCTGTCCTCTATCCTATCCAATCCCCTATCCTATCCTCTATCCTATCCTATCCTCTATCCTATCCTACCCTCAATCCTATCCTATCCTATGCTCTATCCTATTCTATACTCTATCCTATCCTATCCTCTATCCTATCCTATCCTCTATCGTATCCTATCCTCTATCCTAACCTATCCTCTATCCTATCCTATCCTCTATTCTATCCTATACTCTATCCTATCCTATCCTCTATCCTAACCTATCCTCTATCCTATCCTATCCTCAACGCTATCCTATCCTCATTACTATCCTATACTCCATTATATCCTATCCGCTATCGTATCATATCCTCTATCCTATAATATCCTCTATCCTATCCAATCCTCAACGCTATCCTATCCTTATTCCTATCCTATACTCCATTATATCCTATCCGCTATCCTATCATATCCTCTATCCTACCCAATCCTCTATACTATCCTCTATCCTATCCTCTATCCTATCCTATCCTCTATCCTATCCTATCCTCTATCCTATCCTATCCTCTATCCTATCCTATCCTCTATCCTATCCTCTATCCTATCCTATCCTCTATCCTATCCTATCCTCTATCCTATCCTCTATCCTATCCTATCCTCTATCCTATCCTATCCTCTATCCTATCCTACCCTCAATCCTATCCTATCCTATGCTCTATCCTATCCTATCCTCTATCCTATCCTATCCTCAATCCTATCCTATCCTCTATCCTCTCCTATCCTTTATACTAACCAATCCTCTATCCTATCCTCTATCCTATCCTATCCTCTATCCTATCCTATCCTCAATCCTATCCTATCCTCTATCCTCTCCTATCCTTTATACTAACCAATCCTCTATCCTATCCTCTATCCTATCCTATCCTCTATCCTATCCTATCCTCTATTCTATCCTATCCTCTATCCTATCCTATCCTCTATCCTATCCTATCCTCTATCCTATCCTATCCTCTATCCTATCCTATCCTCTATCCTATCCTATCCTCTATCCTATCCTATCCTCTATCCTAACCTATCCTCTATCCTATCCTATCCTCTATCCTATCCTATCGTCTATCCTATCCTATCCTCAACGCTATCCTATCCTCATTACTATCGTATACTCCATTATATCCTATCCGCTATCGTATCATATCCTCTATCCTATAATATCCTCTATCCTATCCAATCGTCTATCCTATCCTCTATCATATCCTCTATCCTATCCTATCCTCTATCCTATCCTCTATCCTATCCTCTATCCTATCCTATCCTCTATCCTATCCTATCCTCTATCCTATCCTACCCTCAATCCTATCCTATCCTATGCTCTATCCTATCCTATCCTCTATCCTATCCTATCCTCAATCCTATCCTATCCTCTATCCTATCCTATCCTCTATCCTATCCTATCCTCTATCCTATTCTATCCTCTATCCTATCCTCTCCTATCCTCTATCCTATCCTATCCTCTATCCTATCCTATCCTCTATCCCATGCTATCCTCTATCCGATCCTATCTTCTATCCTATCCTATCCTCTATCCTATCCTATCCACTATCCTATCCTATCCTCTATCCTATCCTATCCTCTATCCTATCCTATCCTCTATCCTATCCTATCCTCTATCCTATCCTTTCCTCTATCCTATCCTATCCTCTATCCTATCCTATCCTCTCTCATATCCTATAATCCTTCCTATCCTATCAGCTATCCTATCCTTTCATCCATCCTCTATCCTATACTCTATCCTATACTCTATTGTATCCTATCCTCTATCCTATCCTATCCTCTATTCTATCCTATCCTCTATCCTATAATATCCTATATCCTATCATATTATCTATCCTATATCCTATCCTATTCTCTATCCAATCCTATACTCTATCCTGTAATATCCTATATCCTATCCTATTAACTATCCTATACCCTGTCCTATTCTCTATCCAATCCTATCCTCTATCCTATCCTATCCTCTATCCTATCCTATCCTCTATCCTATCCTATCCTCTATCCTATCCTATCCTCTATCCTATCCTATCCTCTATCCTAACCTATCCTCTATCCTATCCTATCCTCTATCCTATCCTATCCTCTATCCTATCCTATCCTCTATCCTATCCTATCCTCTATCCTATCCTATCCTCTATCCTATCCTATCCTCTATCCTATCCTATCCTCTATCCTATCCTATCCTCTATCCTATCCTATCCTCTATCCTATCCTATCCTCTATCCTATCCTATCCTCTATCCTATCCTATCCTATCCTCTATCCTATCCTATCCTCTATCCTATCCTATCCTCTATCCTATCCTATCCTCTATCCTATCCTATCCTCTATCCTATCCTATCCTCTATCCTATCCTATCCTCTATCCTATCCTATCCTCTATCCTATCCTATCCTCTATCCTATCCTATCCTATCCTCTATCCTATCCTGTCCTCTATCCTATCCTATCCTCTATCCTATCCTATCCTCTATGCTATCCTATCCACTATCCTATCCTATCCTCTATCCTATCCTATCCTCTATCCTATCCTATCCTCTATGCTATCCTATCCTCTATCCTATCATATACTCTATCCTAACCTATCCTCTATCCTATCTTATTCTCTATCCTATCCTATCCTCTATAATATCGTATCCTCTATCATATCCTATCCTCTTGCCTATGATATCATCTACCCTATCGTATCCTCTATCCTATCCAATCTCCTCCCCTATCCTCTATCCTATCCTATCCTCTATCGTCTGCTCTATCCTACCCTATCGACTATCCTATCCTATCCTCAAGGCTATCCTATCCTCTATCCTATCCTATCCTCTATCCTATCCTATCCTCTATCCTATCCTATCCTCTATCCTATCCTATCCTCTATCCTATCCTATCCTCTATCCTATCCTATCCTCTATCCTAACCTATCCTCTATCCTATCCTATCCTCTATCCTATCCTATCCTCAACGCTATCCTATCCTCATTACTATCCTATACTCCATTATATCCTATCCGCTATCGTATCATATCCTCTATCCTATAATATCCTCTATCCTAACCTATCCTCTATCCTATCCTATCCTCTATCCTAACCTATCCTCTATCCTATCATATCCTCTATCCTATCCTATCCTCTATCCTATCCTCTATCCTATCCTATCCTCTATCCTATCCTCTATCCTATCCTATCCTCTATTATATCCTATCCTCTATCCTATCCTACCCTCAATCCTATCCTATCCTATGCTCTATCCTATCCTATCCTCTATCCTATCCTATCCTCAATCCTATCCTATCCTCTATCCTCTCCTATCCTTTATACTAACCAATCCTCTATCCTATCCTCTATCCTATCCTATCCTCTATCCTATCCTATCCTCAATCCTATCCTATCCTCTATCCTCTCCTATCCTTTATACTAACCAATCCTCTATCCTATCCTCTATCCTATCCTATCCTCTATCCTATCCTATCCTCTATTCTATCCTATCCTCTATCCTATCCTATCCTCTATCCTATCCTATCCTCAACGCTATCCTATCCTCATTACTATCCTATACTCCATTATATCCTATCCGCTATCGTATCATATCCTCTATCCTATAATATCCTCTATCCTATCCAATCCTCAACGCTATCCTATCCTCATTCCTATCCTATACTCCATTATATCCTATCCGCTATCCTATCATATCCTCTATCCTATCCAATCCTCTATACTATCCTCTATCCTATCCTCTATCCTATCCTATCCTATCCTCTATCCTATCCTCTATCCTATCCTATCCTCTATCCTATCCTATCCTCTATCCTAACCTATCCTCTATCCTATCATATCCTCTATCCTATCCTATCCTCTATCCTATCCTCTATCCTATCCTATCCTCTATCCTATCCTATCCTTTATCCTATCCTACCCTCAATCCTATCCTATCCTATGCTCTATCCTATCCTATCCTCTATCCTATCCTATCCTCAATCCTATCCTATCCTCTATCCTCTCCTATCCTTGATACTAACCAATCCTCTATCCTATCCTCTATCCTATCCTATCCTCTATCCTATCCTATCCTCAATCCTATCCTATCCTCTATCCTCTCCTATCCTTTATACTAACCAATCCTCTATCCTATCCTCTATCCTATCCTATCCTCTATCCTATCCTATCCTCTATCCTATCCTATCCTCTATCCTATCCTATCCTCTATCCTATCCTATCCTCTATCCTATCCTATCCTCTATCCTATCCTATCCTCTATCCTATCCTATCCTCTATCCTAACCTATCCTCTATCCTATCCTATCCTCTATCCTATCCTATCGTCTATCCTATCCTATCCTCAACGCTATCCTATCCTCATTACTATCGTATACTCCATTATATCCTATCCGCTATCGTATCATATCCTCTATCCTATAATATCCTCTGTCCTATCCAATCGTCTATCCTATCCTCTATCATATCCTCTATCCTATCCTATCCTCTATCCTATCCTCTATCCTATCCTATCCTCTATCCTATCCTATCCTCTATCCTATCCTACCCTCAATCCTATCCTATCCTATGCTCTATCCTATCCTATCCTCTATCCTATCCTATCCTCAATCCTATCCTATCCTCTATCCTCTCCTATCCTTTATACTAACCAATCCTCTATCCTATCATCTATCCTATCCTATCCTCTATCCTATCCTATCCTCTATCCTATCCTATCCTCTATCCTATCCTATCCTCTATCCTATCCTATCCTTTATCCTATCCTATCCTCTATCCTATCCGATCCTCTATCCTATCCTATCCTCTATCCTATCCTATCCTCTATCCTATCCTATCCTCTATCGTATCCTATCCTCTATCCTATCCTATACTCTATCCTAACCTATCCTCTATCCTATCCTATTCTCTATACTATCCTATCCTCTATCATATCCTATCCTCTTGCCTATAATATCATCTACCCTATCCTATCTTCTATCCTATCCAATCTCCTACCCTATCCTCTATCCTATCCTATCCTCTATCGTCTGCTCTATCCTATCCTATCCTCTATCGTCTGCTCTATCCTATCCTATCCACTATCCTATCCTATCCACAATGCTATCCTATTCTCTATCCTCACCTATCCTTTATACTATCCAATCCTCTATCCTAACCTATCCTCTATCCTATCCTATCCTCTTTCCTACCCTATCCTCTATCCTATCATATCCTCTATCCTAACCTACCCTCTATCCTACCCTATCCTCTATCCTATCCTATCCTCAACGCTATCCTATCCTCATTCCTATCCTATACTCCATTATATCCTATCCGCTATCCCATCATATCCTCTATCCTATAATATCCTCTATCCTATCCAATCCTCTATCCTATCCTCTATCCTATCCTCTATCCTATCCTATCCTCTATCCTATCCTATCCTCTATCCTATCCTCTATCCTATCCTATCCTCTATCCTATCCTATCCTCTATCCTATCCTATCCTATCCTCTATCCTATCCTATCCTCTATCCTATCCTATCCTCTATCCTATCCTATCCTCTATCCTATCCTATCCTCTATCCTATCCTTTCCTATCCTCTATCCTAACCTATCCTCTATCTTATCCAATCGTCTATCCTATCCTATCCTCTATCCTATCCTATCCTCCATCGTCTCCTATCCTCTATCCTATCCAATCCCCTATCCTATCCTCGATCCTATCCGATCCTCTATCGTCTGCTCTATCCTATCCTATCCACTATCCTATCCTATCCTCAATGCTATCCTATTCTCTATCCTCACCTATCCTTTATACTATCCAATCCTCTATCCTATCCTATCCTCTATCCTATCCTATCCTCTATCCTATCCTATCCTCTATCCTATCCTATCCTCTATCCTATCCTATCCTCTATCCTATCCTATCCTCTATCCTAACCTATCCTCTATCCTATCCTATCCTCTATCCTATCCTATCCTCTATCCTATCCTATCCTCTATCCTATCCTATCCTCTATCCTATCCTATCCTCTATCCTATCCTATCCTCTATCCTATCCTATCCTCTATCCTATCCTATCCTCTATCCTATCCTATCCTCTATCCTATCCTATCCTCTATCCTATCCTATCCTCTATCCTAACCTATCCTCTATCCTATCCTATCCTCTATCCTATCCTATCCTCAACGCTATCCTATCCTCATTACTATCCTGTACTCCATTATATCCTATCCGCTATCGTATCATATCCTCTATCCTATAATATCCTCTATCCTATCCTATCCTCTATCCTATCCTATCCTCTATCCTATCCTATCCTCTATCCTATCCTATCCTCTATCCTATCCTATCCTCTATCCTATCCTATCCTCTATCCTATCCTATCCTCTATCCTATCCTATACTCTATCCTAACCTATCCTCTATCCTATCCTATTCTCTATACTATCCTATCCTCTATAATATCGTATCTTCTATCATATCCTATCCTCTTGCCTATAATATCATCTACCCTATCCTATCCGCTATCCCATCATATCCTCTATCCTATAATATCCTCTATCCTATCCAATCCTCTATCCTATCCTCTATCCTATCCTATCCTCTATCCTATCCTCTATCCTATCCTATCCTCTATCCTATCCTATCCTCTATCCTATCCTATCCTCTATCCTATCCTATCCTCTATCCTATCCTATCCTCTATCCTATCCTATCCTCTATCCTATCCTCTATCCTATCCTATCCTCTATCCTATCCTATCCTCTATCCTATCCTATCCTCTATCCTATCCTCTATCCTATCCTATGCTCTATCCTATCCTATCCTCTATCCTAACCTATCCTCTATCCTATCCTATCCTCTATCCTATCCTCTATCCTATCCTATCCTCTATCCTATCCTATCCTCTATCCTATCCTATCCTCTATCCTATCCTCTATCCTATCCTATGCTCTATCCTATCCTATCCTCTATCCTAACCTATCCTCTATCCTATCCTATCCTCTATCCTATCCTATCCTCAACGCTATCCTATCCTCATTACTATCCTATACTCCATTATATCCTATCCGCTATCGTATCATATCCTCTATCCTATAATATCCTCTATCCTATCCAATCCTCTATCCTATCCTCTATCATATCCTCTATCCTATCCTATCCTCTATCCTATCCTCTATCCTATCCTATCCTCTATCCTCTCCTATCCTTTATACTAACCAATCCTCTATCCTATCCTCTATCCTATCCTATCCTCTATCCTATCCTATCCTCTATCCTATCCTATCCTCTATCCTATCCTATCCTCTATCCTATCCTATCCTCTATCCTATCCTATCCTCTATCCTATCCTATCCTCTATCCTATCCTATCCTCTATCCTATCCTATCCTCTATCCTATCCTATCCTCTATCCTATCCTATTCTCTACACTATCCTAACCTCTATCCTATCCTATCCTCAACCCTATCCTATCCTCATTCCTATCCTATACTCCATTATATCCTATCCTCTATCCTATCCCATCCTCTATCCTATCCTATCCTCTATCCTATCCTATCCTCTATCCTATCCTATCCTCTATTCTATCCTATCCTCTATCCTATCCTATCCTCTATCCTATCCTATCCTCTATCCTATCCTATCCTCTATCCTAACCTATCCTCTATCCTATCCTATCCTCTATCCTATCCAATCGTCTATCCTATCCTCTATCATATCCTCTATCCTATTCTATCCTCTATCCTATCCTCTATCCTATCCTATCCTCTATCATATCCTCTACCCTATCCTATCCTCTATCCTATCCTCTATCCTATCCTATCCTCTATCCTATCCTATCCTCTATCCTATCCTACCCTTAATCCTATCCTATCCTATCCTCTATCCTATCCTATCCTCTATCCTATCCTATCCTCTATCCTATCCTATCCTCTATCCTATCCTATACTCTATCCTAACCTATCCTCTATCCTATCCTATTCTCTATACTATCCTATCCTCTATAATATCGTATCCTCTATCATATCCTATCCTCTTGCCTATAATATCATCTACCCTATCCTATCCTCTATCCTATCCAATCTCCTACCCTATCCTCTATCCTATCGTATCCTCTATCGTCTGCTCTATCCTATCCTATCCTCTATCGTCTGCTCTATCCTATCCTATCCACTATCCTATCCTATCCACAATGCTATCCTATTCTCTATCCTCACCTATCCTTTATACTATCCAATCCTCTATCCTATCCTATCCTCTATCCTATCCTATCCTCTATCCTATCCTATCCTCTATCCTATCCTATCCTCTATCCTATCCCATCCTATCCTCTATCCTATCCTATCCTCTATCCTATCCTATCCTCTATCCTATCCTATCCTCTATCCTATCCTATCCTCTATCCTATCCTATCCTATCCTCTATGCTATAATATCCTCTATCCTATCCAATCCTCTATCCTATCCTCTATCATATCCTCTATCCTATCCTATCCTCTATCCTATCCTCTATCCTATCCTATCCTCTATCCTCTCCTATCCTTTATACTAACCAATCCTCTATCCTATCCTCTATCCTATCCTATCCTCTATCCTATCCTATCCTCTATCCTATCCTATCCTCTATCCTATCCTATCCTCTATCCTATCCTATTCTCTACACTATCCTAACCTCTATCCTATCCTATCCTCAACCCTATCCTATCCTCATTCGTATCCTATACTCCATTATATCCTATACTCCATTATATCCTATCCTCTATCCTATCATATCCTCTATCCTATCATATCCTCTATCCTATCCTATCCTCTATCCTATCCTATCCTCTATTCTATCCTATCCTCTATCCTATCCTATCCTCTATCCTATCCTATCCTCTATCCTCTATCCTATCCTATCCTCTATCCTAACCTATCCTCTATCCTATCCTATCCTCTATCCTATCCTATCCTGAACCCTATCCTATCCTCATTCCTATCCTATACTCCATTATATCCTATCCGCTATCCTATCATATCCTCTATCCTATCCAATCCTCTATCCTATCCTCTATCCTATCCTATCCTCTATCCTATCCTATCCTCATTACTATCGTATACTCCATTATATCCTATCCGCTATCGTATCATATCCTCTATCCTATAATATCCTCTATCCTATCCAATCGTCTATCCTATCCTCTATCATATCCTCTATCCTATCCTATCCTCTATCCTATCCTCTATCCTATCCTATCCTCTATCCTATCCTATCGTATCCTCTATCCTATCCTATCCTCTATCCTATCCTATCCTCTATCCTATCCTATCCTCTATGCTATCCTATCCTCTATCCGATCCTATACTCTATCCTAACCTATCCTCTATCCTATCCTATTCTCTATCCTATCCTATCCTCTATAATATCGTATCCTCTATCATATCCTATCCTCTTGCCTATGATATCATCTACCCTATCGTATCCTCTATCCTATCCAATCTCCTACCCTATCCTCTATCCTATCCTATCCTCTATCGTCTGCTCTATCCTATCCTATCCACTATCCTATCCTATCCTCAATGCTATCCTATTCTCTATCCTCACCTATCCTTTATACTATCCAATCCTCTATCCTAACCTATCCTCTATCCTATCCTATCCTCTTTCCTATCCTATCATCTATCATATCCTATATCCTATCCTATCCTCTATCCTATCCTATCATATCCTCTATCCTTTCCTATCCTCTATCCTATCCTATCCTCTATCCTATCCTATCCTCTATGCTATCCTATCCTCTATCCGATCCTATACTCTATCCTAACCTATCCTCTATCCTATCCTATTCTCTATCCTATCCTATCCTCTATAATATCGTATCCTCTATCATATCCTATCCTCTTGCCTATAATATCATCTACCCTATCCTATCCTCTATCCTATCCAATCGCCTACCCTATCCTCTATCCTATCGTATCCTCTATCGTCTGCTCTATCCTATCCTATCCTCTTTCGTCTGCTCTATCCTATCCTATCCACTATCCTATCCTATCCACAATGCTATCCTATTCTCTATCCTCACCTATCCTTTATACTATCCAATCCTCTATCCTAACCTATCCTCTATCCTATCCTATCCTCTTTCCTATCCTATCCTCTATCCTATCATATCCTCTATCCTAACCTACCCTCTATCCTATCCTATCCTCTATCCTATCCTATCCTCAACGCTATCCTATCCTCATTCCTATCCTATACTCCATTATATCCTATCCGCTATCCCATCATATCCTCTATCCTATCCTATCCTCTATCCTATCCTCTATCCTATCCTCTATCCTATCCTATCCTCTATCCTATCCTATCCTCTATCCTATCCTACCCTTAATCCTATCCTATCCTATGCTCTATCCTATCCTATCCTCTATCCAATCCTATCCTCAATCCTATCCTATCCTCTATCCTATCCTATCCTCTATCCTATCCTATTCTCTACACTATCCTAACCTCTATCCTATCCTATCCTCAACCCTATCCTATCCTCATTCGTATCCTATACTCCATTATATCCTATCCTCTATCCTATCATATCCTCTATCCTATCATATCCTCTATCCTATCCTATCCTCTATCCTATCCTATCCTCTATGCTATCCTATCCTCTATCCGATCCTATACTCTATCCTAACCTATCCTCTATCCTATCCTATTCTCTATCCTATCCTATCCTCTATCCTATCCAATCTCCTACCCTATCCTCTATCCTATCGTATCCTCTATCGTCTGCTCTATCCTATCCTATCCTCTATCGTCTGCTCTATCCTATCCTATCCACTATCCTATCCTATCCACAATGCTATCCTATTCTCTATCCTCACCTATCCTTTATACTATCCAATCCTCTATCCTAACCTATCCTCTATCCTATCCTATCCTCTTTCCTATCCTATCCTCTATCCTATCATATCCTCTATCCTAACCTACCCTCTATCCTATCCTATCCTCTATCCTATCCTATCCTCAACGCTATCCTATCCTCATTCCTATCCTATACTCCATTATATCCTATCCGCTATCCCATCATATCCTCTATCCTATCCTATCCTCTATCCTATCCTCTATCCTATCCTCTATCCTATCCTATCCTCTATCCTATCCTATCCTCTATCCTATCCTACCCTTAATCCTATCCTATCCTCTATCCAATCCTATCCTCAATCCTATCCTATCCTCTATCCTCTCCTATCCTTTATACTAACCAATCCTCTATCCTATCCTCTATCCTATCCTATCCTCTATCCAATCCTATCCTCTATCCTATCCTATCCTCTATCCTATCCTATCCTCTATCCTATCCTATCCTCTATCCTATCCTATCCTTTATCCTATCCTATCCTGTATCCTATCCTATCCTCTATCCTATCCTATCGTATCCTCTATCCTATCCTATCCTCTATCCTATCCTATCCTCTATCCTATCCTATCCTCTATGCTATCCTATCCTCTATCCTATCCTATCCTCTATCCTATCCTATCGTATCCTCTATCCTATCCTATCCTCTATCCTATCCTATCCTCTATCCTAACCTACCCTCTATCCTATCCTATCCTCTATCCTATCCTATCCTCAACGCTATCCTATCCTCATTCCTATCCTATACTCCATTATATACTATCCGCTATCCTATCATATCCTCTATCCTATAATATCCTCTATCCTATCCAATCCTCTATCCTATCCTCTATCCCATCCTCTATCCTATCCTCTATCCTATCCTATCCTCTATCCTATCCTATCCTCTATCCTATCCTATCCTCTATCCTATCCTATCCTCTAACCTATCCTATCCTCAACGCTATCCTATCCTCATTACTATCCTATACTCCATTATATCCTATCCGCTATCGTATCATATCCTCTATCCTATAATATCCTCTATCCTATCCAATCCTCTATCCTATCCTCTATCATATCCTCTATCCTATCCTATCCTCTATCCTATCCTATCGTCTATCCTATCCTATCCTCTATCCTATCCTATCCAATATCCTATCCTATCCTCTATCCTATCCTATCCTCTATCCTGTCCTATCCTCTATCCTATCCTATCCTCTATCCTATCCTATCCTCTATCCTATCCTATCCTCTATCCTATCCTATCCTCTATCCTATCCCATCCTATCCTCTATCCTATCCTATCCTCTATCCTATCCTATCCTCTATCCTATCCTATCCTCTATCCTATCATATCCTATCCTCTATCCTATCCTATCCTCTATCCTATCCTATCCTCTATCCTATCCTATCCTCTATCCTATCCTATCCTCTATCCTATCCTATCCTCTATCCTATCCCATCCTATCCTCTATCCTATCCTATCCTCTATCCTATCCTATCCTCTATCCTATCCTATCCTCTATCCTATCCTATCCTCTATCCTATCCTATCCTCTATCCTATCCTATCCTCTATCCTATCCTATTCTCTATACTATCCTATCCTGTATAATATCGTATCCTCTATCATATCCTATCCTCTTGCCTATAATATCATCTACCCTATCCTATCCTCTATCCTATCCAATCTCCTACCCTATCCTCTATCCTATCGTATCCTCTATCGTCTGCTCTATCCTATCCTATCCTCTATCGTCTGCTCTATCCTATCCTATCCACTATCCTATCCTATCCACAATGCTATCCTATTCTCTATCCTCACCTATCCTTTATACTATCCAATCCTCTATCCTAACCTATCCTCTATCCTATCCTATCCTCTATCCTATCCTATCCTCTATCCTATCCTATCCTCTATCCTAACCTATCCTCTATCCTATCCTATCCTCTATCCTATCCTATCCTGAACCCTATCCTATCCTCATTCCTATCCTATACTCCATTATATCCTATCCGCTATCCTATCCAATCCTCTATCCTATCCTCTATCCTATCCTCTATCCTATCCTATCCTCTATCCTATCCTATCCTCTATCCTATCCTATCGGCTATCCTATCCTATCCTCTATCCTATCCTATCCTCTATCCTAACCTATCCTCTATCCTATCCTATCCTCTATCCTATCCTATCCTCTATCCTATCCTATCCTCTATCCTATCCTATCCTCAACGCTATCCTATCCTCATTACTATCGTATACTCCATTATATCCTATCCGCTATCGTATCATATCCTCTATCCTATAATATCCTCTATCCTATCCAATCGTCTATCCTATCCTCTATCATATCCTCTATCCTATCCTATCCTCTATCCTATCCTATCCTCTATCCTATCCTATCCTCTATCCTATCCTATCCTATCCTCTATCCTATCCTATCCTCTATCCTATCCTATCCTCTATCCTATCCTATCCTCTATCCTATCCTATCCTCTATCCTATCCTCTATCCTATCCTATCCTCTATCCTATCCTATCCTCTATGCTATCCTATCCTCTATCCGATCCTATACTCTATCCTATCCTATCCTCTATCCTATCCTATCCTATCCTCTATCCTATCCTATCCTCTATCCTATCCTATCCTCTATCCTATCCTATCCTCTATCCTATCCTATCCTCTATCCTATCCTATCCTATCCTCTATCCTATCCTATCCTCTATCCTATCCTATCCCCTATCCTATCCTATCCTCTATCCTATCCTATCCTCTATCCTATCCTATTCTCTATCCTATCCTATCCTCTATAATATCGTATCCTCTATCATATCCTATCCTCTTGCCTATAATATCATCTACCCTATCCTATCCTCTATCCTATCCAATCTCCTACCCTATCCTCTATCCTATCGTATCCTCTATCGTCTGCTCTATCCTATCCTATCCTCTATCGTCTGCTCTATCATATCCTATCCTCTATCCTATCCTATCCTCTATCCTATCCTATCCTCTATCCTATCCTATCCTCTATCCTATCCTATCCTCTATCCTAACCTATCCTCTATCCTATCCTATCCTCTATCCTATCCTATCCTCAACGCTATCCTATCCTCATTACTATCCTATACTCCATTATATCCTATCAGCTATCGTATCATATCCTCTATCCTATAATATCCTCTATCCTATCCAATCCTCTATCTTATCCTCTATCATATCCTCTATCCTATCCATTCCTCTATCCTATCCTCTATCCCTATCCTATCCTCTATCCTATCCTATCCTCTATCCTAACCTATCCTCTATCCTATCATATCCTCTATCCTATCCTATCCTCTATCCTATCCTCTATCCTATCCTCTATCCTATCCTATCCTCTATCCTCTCCTATCCTTTATACTAACCAATCCTCTATCCTATCCTCTATCCTATCCTATCCTCTATCCTATCCTATCCTCTATCCTATCCTATCCTCTATCCTATCCTATCCTCAACGCTATCCTATCCTCATTACTATCGTATACTCCATTATATCCTATCCGCTATCGTATCATATCCTCTATCCTATAATATCCTCTATCCTATCCAATCGTCTATCCTATCCTCTATCATATCCTATATCCTATCCTATCCTCTATCCTATCCTCTATTCTATCCTATCCTCTATCCTATCCTATCGTATCCTCTATCCTATCCTATCCTCTATCCTATCCTATCCTCTATCCTATCCTATCCTCTATGCTATCCTATCCTCTATCCGATCCTATACTCTATCCTAACCTATCCTCTATCCTATCCTATTCTCTATCCTATCCTATCCTCTATAATATCGTATCCTCTATCGTATACTATCCTCTTGCCTATGATATCATCTACCCTATCGTATCCTCTATCCTATCCAATCTCCTACCCTATCCTCTATCCTATCCTATCCTCTATCGTCTGCTCTATCCTATCCTATCCACTATCCTATCCTATCCTCAATGGTATCCTATTCTCTATCCTCACTTATCCTTTATACTATCCAATCCTCTATCCTAACCTATCCTCTATCCTATCCTATCCTCTTTCCTATCCTATCCTCTATCCTATCCTATCCTCTATCCTAACCTACCCTCTATCCTATTCTATCCTCTATCCTATCCTATCCTCAACGCTATCCTATCCTCATTCCTATCCTATACTCCATTATATCCTATCCGCTATCCTATCATATCCTCTATCCTATAATATCCTCTATCCTATCCAATCCTCTATCCTATCCTCTATCCCATCCTCTATCCTATCCTCTATCCCATCCTCTATCCTATCCTCTATCCTATCCTATCCTCTATCCTATCCTATCCTCTATCCTATCCTATCCTCTATCCTATCCTATCCTCTATCCTATCCTATCCTCTATCCTAACCTATCCTCTATCCTATCCTATCCTCTATCCTATCCTCTATCCTGTCCTATCCTCTATCCTCTCCTATCCTCTATCCTATCCTATCCTCTATCCTATCCTATCCTATCCTCTATCCTATCCTATCCTCTATCCTATCCTATCCTCTATCCTATCCTATCCTCTATCCTATCCTATCCTCTATCCTATCCTATCCTATCCTCTATCCTATCCTATCCTCTATCCTATCCTATCCCCTATCCTATCCTATCCTCTATCCTATCCTATCCTCTATCCTATCCTATTCTCTATCCTATCCTATCCTCTATAATATCGTATCCTCTATCATATCCTATCCTCTTGCCTATAATATCATCTACCCTATCCTATCCTCTATCCTATCCAATCTCCTACCCTATCCTCTATCCTATCGTATCCTCTATCGTCTGCTGTATCCTATCCTATCCTCTATCGTCTGCTCTATCCTATCCTATCCACTATCCTATCCTATCCACAATGCTATCCTATTCTCTATCCTCACCTATCCTTTATACTATCCAATCCTCTATCCTAACCTATCCTCTATCCTATCCTATCCTCTTTCCTATCCTATCCTCTATCCTATCATATCCTCTATCCTAACCTACCCTCTATCCTATCCTATCCTCTATCCTATCCTATCCTCAACGTTATCCTATCCTCATTCCCATCCTATACTCCATTATATCCTATCCGCTATCCCATCATATCCTCTATCCTATAATATCCTCTATCCTATCCAATCCTCTATCCTATCCTCTATCCTATCCTCTATCCTATCCTATCCTCTATCCTATCCTATCCTCTATCCTATCCTCTATCCTATCCTATCCTCTATCCTATCCTATCCTCTATCCTATCCTATCCTCTATCCTAACCTATCCTCTATCCTATCCTATCCTCTATCCTATCCTATCCTCTATCCTATCCTATTCTCTACAGTATCCTAACCTCTATCCTATCCTATCCTCAACCCTATCCTATCCTCATTCCTATCCTATACTCCATTATATCCTATCCTCTATCCTATCATATCCTCTATCCTATCCTATCCTCTATCCTATCCTATCCTCTATCCTATCCTATCCTCAACGCTATCCTATCCTCATTACTATCGTATACTCCATTATATCCTATCCGCTATCGTATCATATCCTCTATCCTATAATATCCTCTATCCTATCCAATCGTCTATCCTATCCTCTATCATGTCCTCTATCCTATCCTATCCTCTATCCTATCCTCTATTCTATCCTATCCTCTATCCTATCCTATCGTATCCTCTATCCTATCCTATCCTCTATCCTATCCTATCCTCTATCCTATCCTATCCTCTATGCTATCCTATCCTCTATCCGATCCTATACTCTATCCTAACCTATCCTCTATCCTATCCTATTCTCTATCCTATCCTATCCTCTATAATATCGTATCCTCTATCATATACTATCCTCTTGCCTATGATATCATCTACCCTATCGTATCCTCTATCCTATCCAATCTCCTACCCTATCCTCTATCCTATCCTATCCTCTATCGTCTGCTCTATCCTATCCTATCCACTATCCTATCCTATCCTCAATGCTATCCTATTGTCTATCCTCACCTATCCTTTATACTATCCAATCCTCTATCCTAACCTATCCTCTATCCTATCCTATCCTCTTTCCTATCCTATCCTCTATCCTATCCTATCCTCTATCCTAACCTACCCTCTATCCTATTCTATCCTCTATCCTATCCTATCCTCAACGCTATCCTATCCTCATTCCTATCCTATACTCCATTATATCCTATCCGCTATCCTATCATATCCTCTATCCTATAATATCCTCTATCCTATCCAATCCTCTATCCTATCCTCTATCCCATCCTCTATCCTATCCTCTATCCTATCCTATCCTCTATCCTATCCTATCCTCTATCCTATCCTATCCTCTATCCTATCCTATCCTCTATCCTATCCTATCCTCTATCCTAACCTATCCTCTATCCTATCCTATCCTCTATCCTATCCTATCCTCAACGCTATCCTATCATCATTACTATCCTATACTCCATTATATCCTATCCGCTATCGTATCATATCCTCTATCCTATAATATCCTCTATCCTATCCAATCCTCTATCCTATCCTCTATCATATCCTCTATCCTATCCTATCCTCTATCCTATCCTCTATCCTGTCCTATCCTCTATCCTCTCCTATCCTTTATACTAACCAATCCTCTATCCTATCCTCTATCCTATCCTATCCTATCCTCTATCCTATCCTATCCTCTATCCTATCCTATCCTCTATCCTATCCTATCCTCTATCCTATCCTATCCTATCCTCTATCCTATCCTATCCTCTATCCTATCCTATCCTCTATCCTATCCTATCCTCTATCCTATCCTATCCTCTATCCTATCCTATCCTATCCTCTATCCTATCCTATCCTCTATCCTATCCTATCCCCTATCCTATCCTATCCTCTATCCTATCCTATCCTCTATCCTATCCCATCCTATACTCTATCCTATCCTATCCTCTATCCTATCCTATCCTCTATCCTATCCTATCCTCTATCCTATCCTATCCTCTATCCTATCCTATCCTCTATCCTATCCTATCCTCTATCCTATCCTATCCTCTATCCTACCCTATACTCTACGCTAACCTATCCTCTATCCTATCCTATTCTCTATACTATCCTATCCTCTATAATATCGTATCCTCTATCATATCCTATCCTCTTGCCTATAATATCATCTACCCTATCCTATCCTCTATCCTATCCAATCTCCTACCCTATCCTCTATCCTATCCTATCCTCTATCGTCTGCTCTATCCTATCCTATCCTCTATCGTCTGCTCTATCCTATCCTATCCACTATCCTATCCTATCCACAATGATATCCTATTCTCTATCCTCACCTATCCTTTATACTATCCAATCCTCTATCCTAACCTATCCTCTATCCTATCCTATCCTCTTTCCTATCCTATCCTCTATCCTATCATATCCTCTATCCTAACCTACCCTCTATCCTATCCTATCCTCTATCCTATCCTATCCTCAACGCTATCCTATCCTCATTCCTATCCTATACTCCATTATATCCTATCCGCTATCCCATCATATCCTCTATCCTATAATATCCTCTATCCTATCCAATCCTCTATCCTATCCTCTATCCTATCCTCTATCCTATCCTATCCTCTATCCTATCCTATCCTCTATCCTATCCTATCCTCTATCCTATCCTATCCTCTATCCTATCCTATCCTCTATCCTATCCTATCCTCTATCCTATCCTATCCTCTATCCTAACCTATCCTCTATCCTATCCTATCCTCATTACTATCCTATACTCCATTATATCCTATCAGCTATCGTATCATATCCTCTATCCTATAATATCCTCTATCCTATCCAATCCTCTATCTTATCCTCTATCATATCCTCTATCCTATCCTCTATCCTATCCTATCCTCTATCCTATCCTATCCTCTATCCTATCCTCTATCCTATCCTATCCTCTATCCTCTCCTATCCTTTATACTAAGCAACCCTCTATCATATCCTCTATCCTATCCTATCCTCTATCCTATCCTATCCTCTATCCTATCCTATCCTCTATCCTATCCTATCCTCTATCCTATCCTATCCTCTATCCTATCCTATCCTCTATCCTATCCTATCCTCTATCCTATCCTATCCTCTATCCTATCCTCTATCCTATCCTATCCTCTATCCTATCCTATCCTCTATCCTATCCTATCCTCTATCCTATCCTATCCTCTATCCTATCCTATCCTCTATCCTATCCTATCCTCTATCCTATCCTATCCTCTATCCTATCCTATCCTCTATCCTATCCTATCCTCTATCCTATCCTATCCTCTATCCTATCCTATCCTCTATCCTATCCTATCCTCTATCCTATCCTATCCTCTATCCTATCCTATCCTCTATCCTATCCTATTCTCTGCACTATCCTAACCTCTATCCTATCCTATCCTCAACCCTATCCTATCCTCATTCCTATCCTATACTCCATTATATCCTATCCTCTATCCTATCCCATCCTCTATCCTATCCTATCCTCTATCCTATCCTATCCTCTATCCTATCCTATTCTCTATTCTATCCTATCCTCTATCCTATCCTATCCTCTATCCTATCCTATCCTCTATCCTATCCTATCCTCTATCCTAACCTATCCTCTATCCTATCCTATCCTCTATCCTATCCTCTATCCTATCCTCTATCCTATCCTATCCTCTATCCTATCCTATCCTCTATCCTATCCTATCCTCTATCCTATCCTATCCTCTATCCTATCCTATCCTCTATCCTAACCTATCCTCTATCCTATCCTATCCTCTATCCTATCCTATCCTCATTACTATCGTATACTCCATTATATCCTATCCGCTATCGTATCATATCCTCTATCCTATAATATCCTCTATCCTATCCAATCGTCTATCCTATCCTCTATCATATCCTCTATCCTATCCTATCCTCTATCCTATCCTCTATCCTATCCTATCCTCTATCCTATCCTATCCTCTATCCTATCCTATCCTTTATCCTATCCTATCTTCTATCCTATCCTATCCTCTATCCTATCCTATCCTCTATCCTATCCGATCCTCTATCCTATCCTATCCTCTATCCTATCCTATCCTCTATCCTATCCTATCCTCTATCCTATCCTATCCTCTATCCTATCCTATCCTATCCACTATCCTATCCTATCCTCTATCCTATCCTATCCTCTATCCTATCCTATCGTATCCTCTATCCTATCCTATCCTCTATCCTATCCTATCCTCTATCCTATCCTATCCTCTATGCTATCCTATCCTCTATCCTATCCTATACTCTATCCTAACCTATCCTCTATCCTATCCTCTATCCTATCCTCTATCCTATCCTATCCTCTATCCTATCCTATCCTCTATCCTATCCAATCCTCTATCCTATCCTATCCTCTATCCTATCCTATCCTCTATCCTAACCTATCCTCTATCCTATCCTATCCTCTATCCTATCCTATCCTCTATCCTATCCTATCCTCTATCCTACCCTATACTCTACGCTAACCTATCCTCTATCCTATCCTATTCTCTATACTATCCTATCCTCTATAATATCGTATCCTCTATCATATCCTATCCTCTTGCCTATAATATCATCTACCCTATCCTATCCTCTATCCTATCCAATCTCCTACCCTATCCTCTATCCTATCCTATCCTCTATCGTCTGCTCTATCCTATCCTATCCTCTATCGTCTGCTCTATCCTATCCTATCCACTATCCTATCCTATCCACAATGCTATCCTATTCTCTATCCTCACCTATCCTTTATACTATCCAATCCTCTATCCTAACCTATCCTCTATCCTATCCTATCCTCTTTCCTATCCTATCCTCTATCCTATCATATCCTCTATCCTAACCTACCCTCTATCCTATCCTATCCTCTATCCTATCCTATCCTCAACGCTATCCTATCCTCATTCCTATCCTATACTCCATTATATCCTATCCGCTATCCCATCATATCCTCTATCCTATAATATCCTCTATCCTATCCAATCCTCTATCCTATCCTCTATCCTATCCTCTATCCTATCCTCTATCCTATCCTATCCTCTATCCTATCCTATCCTCTATCCTATCCTATCCTCTATCCTATCCTATCCTCTATCCTATCCTATCCTCTATCCTATCCTATCCTCTATCCTATCCTATCCTCTATCCTAACCTATCCTCTATCCTATCCTATCCTCTATCCTATCCTATCCTCAACGCTATCCTATCCTCATTACTATCCTATACTCCATTATATCCTATCAGCTATCGTATCATATCCTCTATCCTATAATATCCTCTATCCTATCCAATCGTCTATCCTATCCTATCCTCTATCCTATCCTCTATCCTATCCTATCCTCTATCCTATCCTATCCTCTATCCTATCCTATCCTCTATCCTATCCTATCCTCTATCCTATCCTATCCTCTATCCTATCCTATCCTCTATCCTATCCTATCCTCTATCCTATCCTATCCTCTATCCTATCCTATCCTCTATCCTATCCTATCCTCTATCCTATCCTATCCTCTATCCTCTATCCTATCCTATCCTCTATCCTACCTATCCTCTATCCTATCCTATCCTCTATCCTATCCTATTCTCTACACTATCCTAACCTCTATCCTATCCTATCCTCAACCCTATCCTATCCTCATTCCTATCCTATACTCCATTATATCCTATCCTCTATCCTATCCCATCCTCTATCCTATCCTATCCTCTATCCTATCCTATCCTCTATCCTATCCTATTCTCTATTCTATCCTATCCTCTATCCTATCTTATCCTCTATCCTATCCTATCCTCTATCCTATCCTATCCTCTATCCTAACCTATCCTCTATCCTATCCTATCCTCTATCCTATCCTCTATCCTATCCTCTATCCTATCCTATCCTCTATCCTATCCTATCCTCTATCCTATCCTATCCTCTATCCTATCCTATCCTCTATCCTATCCTATCCTCTATCCTAACCTATCCTCTATCCTATCCTATCCTCTATCCTATCCTATCCTCTATCCTATCCTATCCTCATTACTATCGTATACTCCATTATATCCTATCCGCTATCGTATCATATCCTCTATCCTATAATATCCTCTATCCTATCCAATCGTCTATCCTATCCTCTATCATATCCTCTATCCTATCCTATCCTCTATCCTATCCTCTATCCTATCCTATCCTCTATCCTATCCTATCCTCTATCCTATCCTACCCTCAATCCTATCCTATCCTATGCTCTATCCTATCCTATCCTCTATCCTATCCTATCCTCAATCCTATCCTATCCTCTATCCTCTCCTATCCTTTATACTAACCAATCCTCTATCCTATCCTCTATCCTATCCTATCCTCTATCCTATCCTATCCTCTATCCTATCCTATCCTCTATCCTATCCTATCCTTTATCCTATCCTATCTTCTATCCTATCCTATCCTCTATCCTATCCTATCCTCTATCCTATCCGATCCTCTATCCTATCCTATCCTCTATCCTATCCTATCCTCTATCCTATCCTATCCTCTATCCTATCCTATCCTATCCTCTATCCGATCCTATCCTCTATCCTATCCTATCCTCTATCCTATCCTATCCTCTATCCTATCCTATCGTATCCTCTATCCTATCCTATCCTCTATCCTATCCTATCCTCTATCCTATCCTATCCTCTATGCTATCCTATCCTCTATCCTATCCTATACTCTATCCTAACCTATCCTCTATCCTATCCTATTCTCTATCCTATCCTATCCTCTATAATATCGTATCCTCTATCCTATCCTATCCTATCCTATCCTCTATCCTATCCTATCCTCTATCCTATCCTATTCTCTACACTATCCTAACCTCTATCCTATCCTATCCTCAACCCTATCCTATCCTCATTCCTATCCTATACTCCATTATATCCTATCCTCTATCCTATCCCATCCTCTATCCTATCCTATCCTCTATCCTATCCTATCCTCTATCCTATCCTATTCTCTATTCTATCCTATCCTCTATCCTATCCTATCCTCTATCCTATCCTATCCTCTATCCTATCCTATCCTCTATCCTAACCTATCCTCTATCCTATCCTATCCTCTATCCTATCCTCTATCCTATCCTCTATCCTATCCTATCCTCTATCCTATCCTATCCTCTATCCTATCCTATCCACTATCCTATCCTATCCTCTATCCTATCCTATCCTCTATCCTAACCTATCCTCTATCCTATCCTATCCTCTATCCTATCCTATCCTCTATCCTATCCTATCCTCATTACTATCGTATACTCCATTATATCCTATCCGCTATCGTATCATATCCTCTATCCTATAATATCCTCTATCCTATCCAATCGTCTATCCTATCCTCTATCATATCCTCTATCCTATCCTATCCTCTATCCTATCCTCTATCCTATCCTATCCTCTATCCTATCCTATCCTCTATCCTATCCTACCCTCAATCCTATCCTATCCTATGCTCTATCCTATCCTATCCTCTATCCTATCCTATCCTCAATCCTATCCTATCCTCTATCCTCTCCTATCCTTTATACTAACCAATCCTCTATCCTATCCTCTATCCTATCCTATCCTCTATCCTATCCTATCCTCTATCCTATCCTATCCTCTATCCTATCCTATCCTCTATCCTATCCTATCCTCTATCCTATCCTATCCTCTATCCTATCCTATCCTCTATCCTATCCTATCCTTTATCCTATCCTATCTTCTATCCTATCCTATCCTCTATCCTATCCTATCCTCTATCCTATCCGATCCTCTATCCTATCCTATCCTCTATCCTATCCTATCCTCTATCCTATCCTATCCTCTATCCTATCCTATCCTCTATCCTATCCTATCCTATCCTCTATCCTATCCTATCCTCTATCCTATCCTATCCTCTATCCTATCCTATCGTATCCTCTATCCTATCCTATCCTCTATCCTATCCTATCCTCTATCCTATCCTATCCTCTATGCTATCCTATCCTCTATCCTATCCTATACTCTATCCTAACCTATCCTCTATCCTATCCTCTATCCTATCCTCTATCCTATCCTATCCTCTATCCTATCCTATCCTCTATCCTATCCAATCCTCTATCCTATCCTATCCTCTATCCTATCCTATCCTCTATCCTAACCTATCCTCTATCCTATCCTATCCTCTATCCTATCCTATCCTCTATCCTATCCTATCCTCTATCCTACCCTATACTCTACGCTAACCTATCCTCTATCCTATCCTATTCTCTATACTATCCTATCCTCTATAATATCGTATCCTCTATCATATCCTATCCTCTTGCCTATAATATCATCTACCCTATCCTATCCTCTATCCTATCCAATCTCCTACCCTATCCTCTATGTTATCCTATCCTCTATCGTCTGCTCTATCCTATCCTATCCTCTATCGTCTGCTCTATCCTATCCTATCCACTATCCTATCCTATCCACAATGCTATCCTGTTCTCTATCCTCACCTATCCTTTATACTATCCAATCCTCTATCCTAACCTATCCTCTATCCTATCCTATCCTCTTTCCTATCCTATCCTCTATCCTATCATATCCTCTATCCTAACCTACCCTCTATCCTATCCTATCCTCTATCCTATCCTATCCTCAACGCTATCCTATCCTCATTCCTATCCTATACTCCATTATATCCTATCCGCTATCCCATCATATCCTCTATCCTATAATATCCTCTATCCTATCCAATCCTCTATCCTATCCTCTATCCTATCCTCTATCCTATCCTATGCTCTATCCTATCCTATCCTCTATCCTATCCTATCCTCTATCCTATCCTCTATCCGATCCTATCCTCTATCCTATCCTATCCTCTATCCTATCCTATCCTCTATCCTATCCTATCCTCTATCCTATCCTCTATCCTATCCTCTATCCTATCCTATCCTCTATCCTATCCTATCCTCTATCCTATCCTATCCTCTATCCTATCCTATCCTCTATCCTATCCTATCCTCTATCCTATCCTATCCTCTATCCTAACCTATCCTTTATCCTATCCTATCCTCTATCCTATCCTATCCTCTATCCTATCCTATCCTCTATCCTACCCTATACTCTACGCTAACCTATCCTCTATCCTATCCTATTCTCTATACTATCCTATCCTCTATAATATCGTATCCTCTATCATATCCTATCCTCTTGCCTATAATATCATCTACCCTATCCTATCCTCTATCCTATCCAATCTCCTACCCTATCCTATATCCTATCGTATCCTCTATCGTCTGCTCTATCCTATCCTATCCTCTATCGTCTGCTCTATCCTATCCTATCCACTATCCTATCCTATCCACAATGCTATCCTATTCTCTATCCTCACCTATCCTTTATACTATCCAATCCTCTATCCTAACCTATCCTCTATCCTATCCTATCCTCTATCCTATCCTATCCTCTATCCTATCCTATCCTCTATCCTAACCTATCCTCTATCCTATCCTATCCTCTATCCTATCCTATCCTGAACCCTATCCTATCCTCATTCCTATCCTATACTCCATTATATCCTATCCTCTATCCTATCATATCCTCTATCCTATCCTATCCTCTATCCTATCCTATCCTCTATCCTATCCTATCCTCTATCCTAACCTATCCTCTATCCTATCCTATCCTCTATCCTATCCTATCCTCTATCGTCTGCTCTATCCTATCCTATCCTCTATCGTCTGCTCTATCCTATCCTATCCACTATCCTATCCTATCCACAATGCTATCCTATTCTCTATCCTCACCTATCCTTTATACTATCCAATCCTCTATCCTATCCTATCCTCTATCCTATCCTATCCTCTATCCTATCCTATCCTCTATCCTATCCTATCCTCTATCCTAACCTATCCTCTATCCTATCCTATCCTCTATCCTATCCTATCCTCAACGCTATCCTATCATCATTACTATCCTATACTCCATTATATCCTATCCGCTATCGTATCATATCCTCTATCCTATAATATCCTCTATCCTATCCAATCCTCTATCCTATCCTCTATCATATCCTCTATCCTATCCTATCCTCTATCCTATCCTCTATCCTCTCCTATCCTTTATACTAACCAATCCTCTATCCTATCCTCTATCCTATCCTATCCTATCCTCTATCCTATCCTATCCTCTATCCTATCCTATCCTCTATCCTATCCTATCCTATCCTCTATCCTATCCTATCCTCTATCCTATCCTATCCTCTATCCTATCCTATCCTCTATCCTATCCTATCCTCTATCCTATCCTATCCTTTCCTCTATCCTATCCTATCCTCTATCCTATCCTATCCTCTATCCTATCCTATCCTCTATCCTAACCTATCCTCTATCCTATCCTATCCTCTATCCTATCCTATCCTGAACCCTATCCTATCCTCATTCCTATCCTATACTCCATTATATCCTATCCGCTATCCTATCATACCCTCTATCCTATCCAATCCTCTATCCTATCCTCTATCCTATCCTCTATCCTATCCTATCCTCTATCCTATCCTATCCTCTATCCTATCCTATCGTATCCTCTATCCGATCCTATCCTCTATCCTATCCTATCCTCTATCCTATCCTATCCTCTATGCTATCCTATCCTCTATCCGATCCTATACTCTATCCTAACCTATCCTCTATCCTATCCTATTCTCTATCCTATCCTATCCTCTATAATATCGTATCCTCTATCCTGTCCTATCCTCTATCCTCTCCTATCCTTTATACTAACCAATCCTCTATCCTATCCTCTATCCTATCCTATCCTCTATCCTATCCTATCCTATCCTCTATCCTATCCTATCCTCTATCCTATCCTATCCTCTATCCTATCCTATCCTATCCTCTATCCTATCCTATCCTCTATCCTATCCTATCCTCTATCCTATCCTATCCACTATCCTATCCTATCCTCAATGCTATCCTATTCTCTATCCTCACCTATCCTTTATACTATCCAATCCTCTATCCTAACCTATCCTCTATCCTATCCTATCCTCTTTCCTATCCTATCCTCTATCCTATCCTATCCTCTATCCTAACCTACCCTCTATCCTATTCTATCCTCTATCCTATCCTATCCTCAACGCTATCCTATCCTCATTCCTATCCTATACTCCATTATATCCTATCCGCTATCCTATCATATCCTCTATCCTATAATATCCTCTATCCTATCCAATCCTCTATCCTATCCTCTATCCCATCCTCTATCCTATCCTCTATCCTATCCTATCCTCTATCCTATCCTATCCTCTATCCTATCCTATCCTCTATCCTATCCTATCCTCTATCCTATCCTATCCTCTATCCTAACCTATCCTCTATCCTATCCTATCCTCTATCCTATCCTATCCTCAACGCTATCCTATCATAATTACTATCCTATACTCCATTATATCCTATCCGCTATCGTATCATATCCTCTATCCTATAATATCCTCTATCCTATCCAATCCTCTATCCTATCCTCTATCATATCCTCTATCCTATCCTATCCTCTATCCTATCCTCTATCCTGTCCTATCCTCTATCCTCTCCTATCCTTTATACTAACCAATCCTCTATCCTATCCTCTATCCTATCCTATCCTATCCTCTATCCTATCCTATCCTATCCTCTATCCTATCCTATCCTATCCTCTATCCTATCCTATCCTCTATCCTATCCTATCCTCTATACTATCCTATCCTATCCTCTATCCTATCCTATCCTCTATCCTATCCTATCCTCTATCCTATCCTGTCCTCTATCCTATCCTATCCTCTATCCTATCCTATCCTATCCTCTATCCTATCCTATCCTCTATCCTATCCTATCCCCTATCCTATCCTATCCTCTATCCTATCCTATCCTCTATCCTATCCTATTCTCTATCCTATCCTATCCTCTATAATATCGTATCCTCTATCATATCCTATCCTCTTGCCTATAATATCATCTACCCTATCCTATCCTCTATCCTATCCAATCTCCTACCCTATCGTCTATCCTATCGTATCCTCTATCGTCTGCTCTATCCTATCCTATCCTCTATCGTCTGCTCTATCCTATCCTATCCTCTATCCTATCCTATCCTCTATCCTATCCTATCCTCTATCCTATCCTATCCTCTATCCTATCCTATCCTCTATCCTAACCTATCCTCTATCCTATCCTATCCTCTATCCTATCCTATCCTCAACGCTATCCTATCCTCATTACTATCCTATACTCCATTATATCCTATCAGCTATCGTATCATATCCTCTATCCTATAATATCCTCTATCCTATCCAATCCTCTATCTTATCCTCTATCATATCCTCTATCCTATCCATTCCTCTATCCTATCCTCTATCCCTATCCTATCCTCTATCCTATCCTATCCTCTATCCTAACCTATCCTCTATCCTATCATATCCTCTATCCTATCCTATCCTCTATCCTATCCTCTATCCTATCCTCTATCCTATCCTATCCTCTATCCTCTCCTATCCTTTATACTAACCAATCCTCTATCCTATCCTCTATCCTATCCTATCCTCTATCCTATCCTATCCTCTATCCTATCCTATCCTCTATCCTATCCTATCCTCTATCCTATCCTATCCTCAACGCTATCCTATCCTCATTACTATCGTATACTCCATTATATCCTATCCGCTATCGTATCATATCCTCTATCCTATAATATCCTCTATCCTATCCAATCGTCTATCCTATCCTCTATCATATCCTCTATCCTATCCTATCCTCTATCCTATCCTCTATTCTATCCTATCCTCTATCCTATCCTATCGTATCCTCTATCCTATCCTATCCTCTATCCTATCCTATCCTCTATCCTATCCTATCCTCTATGCTATCCTATCCTCTATCCGATCCTATACTCTATCCTAACCTATCCTCTATCCTATCCTATTCTCTATCCTATCCTATCCTCTATAATATCGTATCCTCTATCATATACTATCCTCTTGCCTATGATATCATCTACCCTATCGTATCCTCTATCCTATCCAATCTCCTACCCTATCCTCTATCCTATCCTATCCTCTATCGTCTGCTCTATCCTATCCTATCCACTATCCTATCCTATCCTCAATGCTATCCTATTCTCTATCCTCACCTATCCTTTATACTATCCAATCCTCTATCCTAACCTATCCTCTATCCTATCCTATCCTCTTTCCTATCCTATCCTCTATCCTATCCTATCCTCTATCCTAACCTACCCTCTATCCTATTCTATCCTCTATCCTATCCTATCCTCAACGCTATCCTATCCTCATTCCTATCCTATACTCCATTATATCCTATCCGCTATCCTATCATATCCTCTATCCTATAATATCCTCTATCCTATCCAATCCTCTATCCTATCCTCTATCCCATCCTCTATCCTATCCTCTATCCTATCCTATCCTCTATCCTATCCTATCCTCTATCCTATCCTATCCTCTATCCTATCCTATCCTCTATCCTATCCTATCCTCTATCCTAACCTATCCTCTATCCTATCCTATCCTCTATCCTATCCTATCCTCAACGCTATCCTATCATCATTACTATCCTATACTCCATTATATCCTATCCGCTATCGTATCATATCCTCTATCCTATAATATCCTCTATCCTATCCAATCCTCTATCCTATCCTCTATCATATCCTCTATCCTATCCTATCCTCTATCCTATCCTCTATCCTGTCCTATCCTCTATCCTCTCCTATCCTTTATACTAACCAATCCTCTATCCTATCCTCTATCCTATCCTATCCTCTATCCTATCCTATCCTCTATCCTATCCTATCCTATCCTCTATCCTATCCTATCCTCTATCCTATCCTATCCTCTATCCTATCCTATCCTCTATCCTATCCTATCCTCTATCCTATCCTATCCTATCCTCTATCCTATCCTATCCTCTATCCTATCCTATCCCCTATCCTATCCTATCCTCTATCCTATCCTATCCTCTATCCTATCCTATTCTCTATCCTATCCTATCCTCTATAATATCGTATCCTCTATCATATCCTATCCTCTTGCCTATAATATCATCTACCCTATCCTATCCTCTATCCTATCCAATCTCCTACCCTATCCTCTATCCTATCGTATCCTCTATCGTCTGCTCTATCCTATCCTATCCTCTATCGTCTGCTCTATCCTATCCTATCCACTATCCTATCCTATCCACAATGCTATCCTATTCTCTATCCTCACCTATCCTTTATACTATCCAATCCTCTATCCTAACCTATCCTCTATCCTATCCTATCCTCTTTCCTATCCTATCCTCTATCCTATCATATCCTCTATCCTAACCTACCCTCTATCCTATCCTATCCTCTATCCTATCCTATCCTCAACGTTATCCTATCCTCATTCCCATCCTATACTCCATTATATCCTATCCGCTATCCCATCATATCCTCTATCCTATAATATCCTCTATCCTATCCAATCCTCTATCCTATCCTCTATCCTATCCTCTATCCTATCCTATCCTCTATCCTATCCTCTATCCTATCCTATCCTCTATCCTATCCTATCCTCTATCCTATCCTATCCTCTATCCTATCCTCTATCCTATCCTATCCTCTATCCTATCCTATCGTCTATCCTATCCTATCCTCTATCCTATCCTCTATCCTATCCTATCCTCTATCCTATCCTATCCTCTATCCTATCCTATCCTCTATCCTAACCTATCCTCTATCCTATCCTATCCTCTATCCTATCCTATTCTCTACAGTATCCTAACCTCTATCCTATCCTATCCTCAACCCTATCCTATCCTCATTCCTATCCTATACTCCATTATATCCTATCCTCTATCCTATCATATCCTCTATCCTATCCTATCCTCTATCCTATCCTATCCTCTATCCTATCCTATCCTCAACGCTATCCTATCCTCATTACTATCGTATACTCCATTATATCCTATCCGCTATCGTATCATATCCTCTATCCTATAATATCCTCTATCCTATCCAATCGTCTATCCTATCCTCTATCATGTCCTCTATCCTATCCTATCCTCTATCCTATCCTCTATTCTATCCTATCCTCTATCCTATCCTATCGTATCCTCTATCCTATCCTATCCTCTATCCTATCCTATCCTCTATCCTATCCTATCCTCTATGCTATCCTATCCTCTATCCGATCCTATACTCTATCCTAACCTATCCTCTATCCTATCCTATTCTCTATCCTATCCTATCCTCTATAATATCGTATCCTCTATCATATACTATCCTCTTGCCTATGATATCATCTACCCTATCGTATCCTCTATCCTATCCAATCTCCTACCCTATCCTCTATCCTATCCTATCCTCTATCGTCTGCTCTATCCTATCCTATCCACTATCCTATCCTATCCTCAATGCTATCCTATTGTCTATCCTCACCTATCCTTTATACTATCCAATCCTCTATCCTAACCTATCCTCTATCCTATCCTATCCTCTTTCCTATCCTATCCTCTATCCTATCCTATCCTCTATCCTAACCTACCCTCTATCCTATTCTATCCTCTATCCTATCCTATCCTCAACGCTATCCTATCCTCATTCCTATCCTATACTCCATTATATCCTATCCGCTATCCTATCATATCCTCTATCCTATAATATCCTCTATCCTATCCAATCCTCTATCCTATCCTCTATCCCATCCTCTATCCTATCCTCTATCCTATCCTATCCTCTATCCTATCCTATCCTCTATCCTATCCTATCCTCTATCCTATCCTATCCTCTATCCTATCCTATCCTCTATCCTAACCTATCCTCTATCCTATCCTATCCTCTATCCTATCCTATCCTCAACGCTATCCTATCATCATTACTATCCTATACTCCATTATATCCTATCCGCTATCGTATCATATCCTCTATCCTATAATATCCTCTATCCTATCCAATCCTCTATCCTATCCTCTATCATATCCTCTATCCTATCCTATCCTCTATCCTATCCTCTATCCTGTCCTATGCTCTATCCTCTCCTATCCTTTATACTAACCAATCCTCTATCCTATCCTCTATCCTATCCTATCCTATCCTCTATCCTATCCTATCCTCTATCCTATCCTATCCTCTATCCTATCCTATCCTATCCTCTATCCTATCCTATCCTCTATCCTATCCTATCCTCTATCCTATCCTATCCTCTATCCTATCCTATCCTCTATCCTATCCTATTCTATCCTCTATCCTATCCTATCCTCTATCCTATCCTATCCCCTATCCTATCCTATCCTCTATCCTATCCTATCCTCTATCCTATCCCATCCTATACTCTATCCTATCCTATCCTCTATCCTATCCTATCCTCTATCCTATCCTATCCTCTATCCTATCCTATCCTCTATCCTATCCTATCCTCTATCCTATCCTATCCTCTATCCTATCCTATCCTCTATCCTATCCTATCCTCTATCCTACCCTATACTCTACGCTAACCTATCCTCTATCCTATCCTATTCTCTATACTATCCTATCCTCTATAATATCGTATCCTCTATCATATCCTATCCTCTTGCCTATAATATCATCTACCCTATCCTATCCTCTATCCTATCCAATCTCCTACCCTATCCTCTATCCTATCCTATCCTCTATCGTCTGCTCTATCCTATCCTATCCTCTATCGTCTGCTCTATCCTATCCTATCCACTATCCTATCCTATCCACAATGCTATCCTATTCTCTATCCTCACCTATCCTTTATACTATCCAATCCTCTATCCTAACCTATCCTCTATCCTATCCTATCCTCTTTCCTATCCTATCCTCTATCCTATCATATCCTCTATCCTAACCTACCCTCTATCCTATCCTATCCTCTATCCTATCCTATCCTCAACGCTATCCTATCCTCATTCCTATCCTATACTCCATTATATCCTATCCGCTATCCCATCATATCCTCTATCCTATAATATCCTCTATCCTATCCAATCCTCTATCCTATCCTCTATCCTATCCTCTATCCTATCCTATCCTCTATCCTATCCTATCCTCTATCCTATCCTATCCTCTATCCTATCCTATCCTCTATCCTACCCTATACTCTACGCTAACCTATCCTCTATCCTATCCTATTCTCTATACTATCCTATCCTCTATAATATCGTATCCTCTATCATATCCTATCCTCTTGCCTATAATATCATCTACCCTATCCTATCCTCTATCCTATCCAATCTCCTACCCTATCCTCTATCCTATCCTATCCTCTATCGTCTGCTCTATCCTATCCTATCCTCTATCGTCTGCTCTATCCTATCCTATCCACTATCCTATCCTATCCACAATGCTATCCTATTCTCTATCCTCACCTATCCTTTATACTATCCAATCCTCTATCCTAACCTATCCTCTATCCTATCCTATCCTCTTTCCTATCCTATCCTCTATCCTATCATATCCTCTATCCTAACCTACCCTCTATCCTATCCTATCCTCTATCCTATCCTATCCTCAACGCTATCCTATCCTCATTCCTATCCTATACTCCATTATATCCTATCCGCTATCCCATCATATCCTCTATCCTATAATATCCTCTATCCTATCCAATCCTCTATCCTATCCTCTATCCTATCCTCTATCCTATCCTATCCTCTATCCTATCCTATCCTCTATCCTATCCTATCCTCTATCCTATCCTCTATCCTATCCTCTATCCTATCCTATCCTCTATCCTATCCTATCCTCTATCCTATCCTATCCTCTATCCTATCCTATCCTCTATCCTATCCTATCCTCTATCCTATCCTATCCTCTATCCTATCCTATCCTCTATCCTATCCTATCCTCTATCCTATCCTATCCTCTATCCTATCCTATCCTCTATCCTATCCTATCCTCAACGCTATCCTATCCTCATTACTATCCTATACTCCATTATATCCTATCAGCTATCGTATCATATCCTCTATCCTATAATATCCTCTATCCTATCCAATCCTCTATCTTATCCTCTATCATATCCTCTATCCTATCCTATCCGCTATCCTATCCTCTATCCCTATCCTATCCTCTATCCTATCCTATCCTCTATCCTATCCTATCCTCTATCCTATCCTATCCTCTATCCTATCCTCTATCCTATCCTCTATCCTATCCTATCCTCTATCCTATCCTATCCTCTATCCTAACCTATCCTCTATCCTATCCTATCCTCTATCCTATCCTATCCTCTATCCTATCCTATTCTCTACAGTATCCTAACCTCTATCCTATCCTATCCTCAACCCTATCCTATCCTCATTCCTATCCTATACTCCATTATATCCTATCCTCTATCCTATCATATCCTCTATCCTATCCTATCCTCTATCCTATCCTATCCTCTATCCTATCCTATCCTCAACGCTATCCTATCCTCATTACTATCGTATACTCCATTATATCCTATCCGCTATCGTATCATATCCTCTATCCTATAATATCCTCTATCCTATCCAATCGTCTATCCTATCCTCTATCATATCCTCTATCCTATCCTATCCTCTATCCTATCCTCTATTCTATCCTATCCTCTATCCTATCCTATCGTATCCTCTATCCTATCCTATCCTCTATCCTATCCTATCCTCTATCCTATCCTATCCTCTATCCTATCCTATCCTCTATCCTATCCCATCCTATCCTCTATCCTATCCTATCCTCTATCCTATCCTATCCTCTATCCTATCATATCCTATCCTCTATCCTATCCTATCCTCTATCCTATCCTATCCTCTATCCTATCCTATCCTCTATCCTATCCCATCCTATCCTCTATCCTATCCTATCCTCTATCCTATCCTATCCTCTATCCTATCCTATCCTCTATCCTATCCTATCCTCTATCCTATCCTATCCTCTATCCTATCCTATTCTCTATACTATCCTATCCTCTATAATATCGTATCCTCTTGCCTATAATATCATCTACCCTATCCTATCCTCTATCCTATCCAATCTCCTACCCTATCCTATATCCTATCGTATCCTCTATCGTCTGCTCTATCCTATCCTATCCTCTATCGTCTGCTCTATCCTATCCTATCCACTATCCTATCCTATCCACAATGCTATCCTATTCTCTATCCTCACCTATCCTTTATACTATCCAATCCTCTATCCTAACCTATCCTCTATCCTATCCTATCCTCTATCCTATCCTATCCACTATCCTATCCTATCCTCTATCCTAACCTATCCTCTATCCTATCCTATCCTCTATCCTATCCTATCCTGAACCCTATCCTATCCTCATTCCTATCCTATACTCCATTATATCCTATCCTCTATCCTATCATATCCTCTATCCTATCCTATCCTCTATCCTATCCTATCCTCAACGCTATCCTATCCTCATTACTATCGTATACTCCATTATATCCTATCCGCTATCGTATCATATCCTCTATCCTATAATATCCTCTATCCTATCCAATCGTCTATCCTATCCTCTATCATATCCTCTATCCTATCCTATCCTCTATCCTATCCTCTATTCTATCCTATCCTCTATCCTATCCTATCGTATCCTCTATCCTATCCTATCCTCTATCCTATCCTATCCTCTATCCTATCCTATCCTCTATGCTATCCTATCCTCTATCCGATCCTATACTCTATCCTAACCTATCCTCTATCCTATCCTATTCTCTATCCTATCCTATCCTCTATAATATCGTATCCTCTATCATATACTATCCTCTTGCCTATGATATCATCTACCCTATCGTATCCTCTATCCTATCCAATCTCCTACCCTATCCTCTCTCCTATCCTATCCTCTATCGTCTGCTCTATCCTATCCTATCCACTATCCTATCCTATCCTCAATGCTATCCTATTCTCTATCCTCACCTATCCTTTATACTATCCAATCCTCTATCCTAACCTATCCTCTATCCTATCCTATCCTCTTTCCTATCCTATCCTCTATCCTATCCTATCCTCTATCCTAACCTACCCTCTATCCTATTCTATCCTCTATCCTATCCTATCCTCAACGCTATCCTATCCTCATTCCTATCCTATACTCCATTATATCCTATCCGCTATCCTATCATATCCTCTATCCTATAATATCCTCTACCCTATCCAATCCTCTATCCTATCCTCTATCCCATCCTCTATCCTATCCTCTATCCTATCCTATCCTCTATCCTATCCTATCCTCTATCCTATCCTATCCTCTATCCTATCCTATCCTCTATCCTATCCTATCCTCTATCCTAACCTATCCTCTATCCTATCCTATCCTCTATCCTATCCTATCCTCAACGCTATCCTATCATCATTACTATCCTATACTCCATTATATCCTATCCGCTATCGTATCATATCCTCTATCCTATAATATCCTCTATCCTATCCAATCCTCTATCCTATCCTCTATCATATCCTCTATCCTATCCTATCCTCTATCCTATCCTCTATCCTCTCCTATCCTTTATACTAACCAATCCTCTATCCTATCCTCTATCCTATCCTATCCTATCCTCTATCCTATCCTATCCTCTATCCTATCCTATCCTCTATCCTATCCTATCCTATCCTCTATCCTATCCTATCCTCTATCCTATCCTATCCTCTATCCTATCCTATCCTCTATCCTATCCTATCCTCTATCCTATCCTATCCTATCCTATCCTCTATCCTATCCTATCCTCTATCCTATCCTATCCTCTATCCTATCCTATCCTCTATCCTAACCTATCCTCTATCCTATCCTATCCTCTATCCTATCCTATCCTGAACCCTATCCTATCCTCATTCCTATCCTATACTCCATTATATCCTATCCGCTATCCTATCATACCCTCTATCCTATCCAATCCTCTATCCTATCCTCTATCCTATCCTCTATCCTATCCTATCCTCTATCCTATCCTATCCTCTATCCTATCCTATCGTATCCTCTATCCGATCCTATCCTCTATCCTATCCTATCCTCTATCCTATCCTATCCTCTATGCTATCCTATCCTCTATCCGATCCTATACTCTATCCTAACCTATCCTCTATCCTATCCTATCCTCTTTCCTATCCTATCCTCTATCCTATCATATCCTCTATCCTAACCTACCCTCTATCCTATCCTATCCTCTATCCTATCCTATCCTCAACGCTATCCTATCCTCATTCCTATCCTATACTCCATTATATCCTATCCGCTATCCCATCATATCCTCTATCCTATAATATCCTCTATCCTATCCTCTATCCTATCCTCTATCCTATCCTATCCTCTATCCTATCCTATCCTCTATCCTATCCTATCCTCTATCCTATCCTCTATCCTATCCTCTATCCTATCCTATCCTCTATCCTATCCTATCCTCTATCCTATCCTATCCTCTATCCTATCCTATCCTCTATCCTATCCTATCCTCTATCCTATCCTATCCTCTATCCTATCCTATCCTCTATCCTATCCTATCCTCTATCCTATCCTATCCTCTATCCTATCCTATCCTCAACGCTATCCTATCCTCATTACTATCCTATACTCCATTATATCCTATCAGCTATCGTATCATATCCTCTATCCTATAATATCCTCTATCCTATCCAATCCTCTATCTTATCCTCTATCATATCCTCTATCCTATCCTATCCGCTATCCTATCCTCTATCCCTATCCTATCCTCTATCCTATCCTATCCTCTATCCTATCCTATCCTCTATCCTATCCTATCCTCTATCCTATCCTCTATCCTATCCTCTATCCTATCCTATCCTCTATCCTATCCTATCCTCTATCCTAACCTATCCTCTATCCTATCCTATCCTCTATCCTATCCTATCCTCTATCCTATCCTATTCTCTACAGTATCCTAACCTCTATCCTATCCTATCCTCAACCCTATCCTATCCTCATTCCTATCCTATACTCCATTATATCCTATCCTCTATCCTATCATATCCTCTATATTATCCTATCCTCTATCCTATCCTATCCTCTATCCTATCCTATCCTCAACGCTATCCTATCCTCATTACTATCGTATACTCCATTATATCCTATCCGCTATCGTATCATATCCTCTATCCTATAATATCCTCTATCCTATCCAATCGTCTATCCTATCCTCTATCATATCCTCTATCCTATCCTATCCTCTATCCTATCCTCTATTCTATCCTATCCTCTATCCTATCCTATCGTATCCTCTATCCTATCCTATCCTCTATCCTATCCTATCCTCTATCCTATCCTATCCTCTATCCTATCCTATCCTCTATCCTATCCCATCCTATCCTCTATCCTATCCTATCCTCTATCCTATCCTATCCTCTATCCTATCATATCCTATCCTCTATCCTATCCTATCCTCTATCCTATCCTATCCTCTATCCTATCCTATCCTCTATCCTATCCCATCCTATCCTCTATCCTATCCTATCCTCTATCCTATCCTATCCTCTATCCTATCCTATCCTCTATCCTATCCTATCCTCTATCCTATCCTATCCTCTATCCTATCCTATTCTCTATACTATCCTATCCTCTATAATATCGTATCCTCTATCATATCCTATCCTCTTGCCTATAATATCATCTACCCTATCCTATCCTCTATCCTATCCAATCTCCTACCCTATCCTATATCCTATCGTATCCTCTATCGTCTGCTCTATCCTATCCTATCCTCTATCGTCTGCTCTATCCTATCCTATCCACTATCCTATCCTATCCACAATGCTATCCTATTCTCTATCCTCACCTATCCTTTATACTATCCAATCCTCTATCCTAACCTATCCTCTATCCTATCCTATCCTCTATCCTATCCTATCCTCTATCCTATCCTATCCTCTATCCTAACCTATCCTCTATCCTATCCTATCCTCTATCCTATCCTATCCTGAACCCTATCCTATCCTCATTCCTATCCTATACTCCATTATATCCTATCCTCTATCCTATCATATCCTCTATCCTATCCTATCCTCTATCCTATCCTATCCTCTATCCTATCCTATCCTCAACGCTATCCTATCCTCATTACTATCGTATACTCCATTATATCCTATCCGCTATCGTATCATATCCTCTATCCTATAATATCCTCTATCCTATCCAATCGTCTATCCTATCCTCTATCATATCCTCTATCCTATCCTATCCTCTATCCTATCCTCTATTCTATCCTATCCTCTATCCTATCCTATCGTATCCTCTATCCTATCCTATCCTCTATCCTATCCTATCCTCTATCCTATCCTATCCGCTATGCTATCCTATCCTCTATCCGATCCTATACTCTATCCTAACCTATCCTCTATCCTATCCTATTCTCTATCCTATCCTATCCTCTATAATATCGTATCCTCTATCATATACTATCCTCTTGCCTATGATATCATCTACCCTATCGTATCCTCTATCCTATCCAATCTCCTACCCTATCCTCTCTCCTATCCTATCCTCTATCGTCTGCTCTATCCTATCCTATCCACTATCCTATCCTATCCTCAATGCTATCCTATTCTCTATCCTCACCTATCCTTTATACTATCCAATCCTCTATCCTAACCTATCCTCTATCCTATCCTATCCTCTTTCCTATCCTATCCTCTATCCTATCCTATCCTCTATCCTAACCTACCCTCTATCCTATTCTATCCTCTATCCTATCCTATCCTCAACGCTATCCTATCCTCATTCCTATCCTATACTCCATTATATCCTATCCGCTATCCTATCATATCCTCTATCCTATAATATCCTCTACCCTATCCAATCCTCTATCCTATCCTCTATCCCATCCTCTATCCTATCCTCTATCCTATCCTATCCTCTATCCTATCCTATCCTCTATCCTATCCTATCCTCTATCCTATCCTATCCTCTATCCTATCCTATCCTCTATCCTAACCTATCCTCTATCCTATCCTATCCTCTATCCTATCCTATCCTCAACGCTATCCTATCATCATTACTATCCTATACTCCATTATATCCTATCCGCTATCGTATCATATCCTCTATCCTATAATATCCTCTATCCTATCCAATCCTCTATCCTATCCTCTATCATATCCTCTATCCTATCCTATCCTCTATCCTATCCTCTATCCTCTCCTATCCTTTATACTAACCAATCCTCTATCCTATCCTCTATCCTATCCTATCCTATCCTCTATCCTATCCTATCCTCTATCCTATCCTATCCTCTATCCTATCCTATCCTATCCTCTATCCTATCCTATCCTCTATCCTATCCTATCCTCTATCCTATCCTATCCTCTATCCTATCCTATCCTCTATCCTATCCTATCCTATCCTATCCTCTATCCTATCCTATCCTCTATCCTATCCTATCCTCTATCCTATCCTATCCTCTATCCTAACCTATCCTCTATCCTATCCTATCCTCTATCCTATCCTATCCTGAACCCTATCCTATCCTCATTCCTATCCTATACTCCATTATATCCTATCCGCTATCCTATCATACCCTCTATCCTATCCAATCCTCTATCCTATCCTCTATCCTATCCTCTATCCTATCCTATCCTCTATCCTATCCTATCCTCTATCCTATCCTATCGTATCCTCTATCCGATCCTATCCTCTATCCTATCCTATCCTCTATCCTATCCTATCCTCTATGCTATCCTATCCTCTATCCGATCCTATACTCTATCCTAACCTATCCTCTATCCTATCCTATTCTCTATCCTATCCTATCCTCTATAATATCGTATCCTCTATCCTGTCCTATCCTCTATCCTCTCCTATCCTTTATACTAACCAATCCTCTATCCTATCCTCTATCCTATCCTATCCTCTATCCTATCCTATCCTATCCTCTATCCTATCCTATCCTCTATCCTATCCTATCCTCTATCCTATCCTATCCTCTATCCTATCCTATCCTATCCTCTATCCTATCCTATCCTCTATCCTATCCTATCCTCTATCCTATCCTATCCACTATCCTATCCTATCCTCAATGCTATCCTATTCTCTATCCTCACCTATCCTTTATACTATCCAATCCTCTATCCTAACCTATCCTCTATCCTATCCTATCCTCTTTCCTATCCTATCCTCTATCCTATCCTATCCTCTATCCTAACCTACCCTCTATCCTATTCTATCCTCTATCCTATCCTATCCTCAACGCTATCCTATCCTCATTCCTATCCTATACTCCATTATATCCTATCCGCTATCCTATCATATCCTCTATCCTATAATATCCTCTATCCTATCCAATCCTCTATCCTATCCTCTATCCCATCCTCTATCCTATCCTCTATCCTATCCTATCCTCTATCCTATCCTATCCTCTATCCTATCCTATCCTCTATCCTATCCTATCCTCTATCCTATCCTATCCTCTATCCTAACCTATCCTCTATCCTATCCTATCCTCTATCCTATCCTATCCTCAACGCTATCCTATCATAATTACTATCCTATACTCCATTATATCCTATCCGCTATCGTATCATATCCTCTATCCTATAATATCCTCTATCCTATCCAATCCTCTATCCTATCCTCTATCATATCCTCTATCCTATCCTATCCTCTATCCCATCCTCTATCCTGTCCTATCCTCTATCCTCTCCTATCCTTTATACTAACCAATCCTCTATCCTATCCTCTATCCTATCCTATCCTATCCTCTATCCTATCCTATCCTCTATCCTATCCTATCCTCTATCCTATCCTATCCTATCCTCTATCCTATCCTATCCTCTATCCTATCCTATCCTCTATCCTATCCTATCCTCTATCCTATCCTATCCTCTATCCTATCCTATTCTATCCTCTATCCTATCCTATCCTCTATCCTATCCTATCCCCTATCCTATCCTATCCTCTATCCTATCCTATCCTCTATCCTATCCCATCCTATACTCTATCCTATCCTATCCTCTATCCTATCCTATCCTATCCTCTATCCTATCCTATCCTCTATCCTATCCTATCCTCTATCCTATCCTATCCTCTATCCTATCCTATCCTCTATCCTATCCTATCCTATCCTATCCTCTATCCTATCCTATCCTCTATCCTATCCTATCCTCTATCCTATCCTATCCTCTATCCTAACCTATCCTCTATCCTATCCTATCCTCTATCCTATCCTATCCTGAACCCTATCCTATCCTCATTCCTATCCTATACTCCATTATATCCTATCCGCTATCCTATCATACCCTCTATCCTATCCAATCCTCTATCCTATCCTCTATCCTATCCTCTATCCTATCCTATCCTCTATCCTATCCTATCCTCTATCCTATCCTATCGTATCCTCTATCCGATCCTATCCTCTATCCTATCCTATCCTCTATCCTATCCTATCCTCTATGCTATCCTATCCTCTATCCGATCCTATACTCTATCCTAACCTATCCTCTATCCTATCCTATTCTCTATCCTATCCTATCCTCTATAATATCGTATCCTCTATCCTGTCCTATCCTCTATCCTCTCCTATCCTTTATACTAACCAATCCTCTATCCTATCCTCTATCCTATCCTATCCTCTATCCTATCCTATCCTATCCTCTATCCTATCCTATCCTCTATCCTATCCTATCCTCTATCCTATCCTATCCTCTATCCTATCCTATCCTATCCTCTATCCTATCCTATCCTCTATCCTATCCTATCCTCTATCCTATCCTATCCACTATCCTATCCTATCCTCAATGCTATCCTATTCTCTATCCTCACCTATCCTTTATACTATCCAATCCTCTATCCTAACCTATCCTCTATCCTATCCTATCCTCTTTCCTATCCTATCCTCTATCCTATCCTATCCTCTATCCTAACCTACCCTCTATCCTATTCTATCCTCTATCCTATCCTATCCTCAACGCTATCCTATCCTCATTCCTATCCTATACTCCATTATATCCTATCCGCTATCCTATCATATCCTCTATCCTATAATATCCTCTATCCTATCCAATCCTCTATCCTATCCTCTATCCCATCCTCTATCCTATCCTCTATCCTATCCTATCCTCTATCCTATCCTATCCTCTATCCTATCCTATCCTCTATCCTATCCTATCCTCTATCCTATCCTATCCTCTATCCTAACCTATCCTCTATCCTATCCTATCCTCTATCCTATCCTATCCTCAACGCTATCCTATCATAATTACTATCCTATACTCCATTATATCCTATCCGCTATCGTATCATATCCTCTATCCTATAATATCCTCTATCCTATCCAATCCTCTATCCTATCCTCTATCATATCCTCTATCCTATCCTATCCTCTATCCCATCCTCTATCCTGTCCTATCCTCTATCCTCTCCTATCCTTTATACTAACCAATCCTCTATCCTATCCTCTATCCTATCCTATCCTATCCTCTATCCTATCCTATCCTCTATCCTATCCTATCCTCTATCCTATCCTATCCTATCCTCTATCCTATCCTATCCTCTATCCTATCCTATCCTCTATCCTATCCTATCCTCTATCCTATCCTATCCTCTATCCTATCCTATTCTATCCTCTATCCTATCCTATCCTCTATCCTATCCTATCCCCTATCCTATCCTATCCTCTATCCTATCCTATCCTCTATCCTATCCCATCCTATACTCTATCCTATCCTATCCTCTATCCTATCCTATCCTCTATCCTATCCTATCCTCTATCCTATCCTATCCTCTATCCTATGCTATCCTCTATCCTATCCTATCCTCTATCCTATCCTATCCTCTATCCTACCCTATACTCTACGCTAACCTATCCTCTATCCTATCCTATTCTCTATACTATCCTATCCTCTATAATATCGTATCCTCTATCATATCCTATCCTCTTGCCTATAATATCATCTACCCTATCCTATCCTCTATCCTATCCAATCTCCTACCCTATCCTCTATCCTATCCTATCCTCTATCGTCTGCTCTATCCTATCCTATCCTCTATCGTCTGCTCTATCCTATCCTATCCACTATCCTATCCTATCCACAATGCTATCCTATTCTCTATCCTCACCTATCCTTTATACTATCCAATCCTCTATCCTAACCTATCCTCTATCCTATCCTATCCTCTTTCCTATCCTATCCTCTATCCTATCATATCCTCTATCCTAACCTACCCTCTATCCTATCCTATCCTCTATCCTATCCTATCCTCAACGCTATCCTATCCTGATTCCTATCCTATACTCCATTATATCCTATCCGCTATCCCATCATATCCTCTATCCTATAATATCCTCTATCCTATCCAATCCTCTATCCTATCCTCTATCCTATCCTCTATCCTATCCTATCCTCTATCCTATCCTATCCTCTATCCTATCCTATCCTCTATCCTATCCTATCCTCTATCCTATCCTATCCTCTATCCTATCCTATCCTCTATCCTATCCTATCCTCTATCCTAACCTATCCTCTATCCTATCCTATCCTCTATCCTATCCTATCCTCAACGCTATCCTATCCTCATTACTATCCTATACTCCATTATATCCTATCAGCTATCGTATCATATCCTCTATCCTATAATATCCTCTATCCTATCCAATCCTCTATCTTATCCTCTATCATATCCTCTATCCTATCCATTCCTCTATCCTGTCCTCTATCCCTATCCTATCCTCTATCCTATCCTATCCTCTATCCTAACCTATCCTCTATCCTATCCTATCCTCTATCCTATCCTATCCTCAACGCTATCCTATCCTCATTACTATCCTATACTCCATTATATCCTATCAGCTATCGTATCATATCCTCTATCCTATAATATCCTCTATCCTATCCAATCCTCTATCTTATCCTCTATCATATCCTCTATCCTATCCTCTATCCTATCCTATCCTCTATCCTATCCTATCCTCTATCCTATCCTCTATCCTATCCTATCCTCTATCCTCTCCTATCCTTTATACTAAGCAACCCTCTATCCTATCCTCTATCCTATCCTATCCTCTATCCTATCCTATCCTCTATCCTATCCTATCCTCTATCCTATCCTATCCTCTATCCTATCCTATCCTCTATCCTATCCTCTATCCTATCCTATCCTCTATCCTATCCTATGCTCTATCCTATCCTATCCTCTATCCTATCCTATCCTCTATCCTATCCTATCCTCTATCCTATCCTATCCTCTATCCTATCCTATCGTCTATCCTATCCTATCCTCTATCCTATCCTATCCTCTATCCTATCCTATTCTCTACACTATCCTAACCTCTATCCTATCCTATCCTCAACCCTATCCTATCCTCATTCCTATCCTATAATCCATTATATCCTATCCTCTATCCTATCCCATCCTCTATCCTATCCTATCCTCTATCCTATCCTATCCTCTATCCTATCCTATTCTCTATTCTATCCTATCCTCTATCCTATCCTATCCTCTATCCTATCCTATCCTCTATCCTATCCTATCCTCTATCCTAACCTATCCTCTATCCTATCCTATCCTCTATCCTATCCTCTATCCTATCCTCTATCCTATCCTATCCTCTATCCTATCCTATCCTCTATCCTATCCTATCCTCTATCCTATCCTATCCTCTATCCTATCCTATCCTCTATCCTAACCTATCCTCTATCCTATCCTATCCTCTATCCTATCCTATCCTCTATCCTATCCTATCCTCAACGCTATCCTATCCTCATTACTATCGTATACTCCATTATATCCTATCCGCTATCGTATCATATCCTCTATCCTATAATATCCTCTATCCTATCCAATCGTCTATCCTATCCTCTATCATATCCTCTATCCTATCCTATCCTCTATCCTATCCTCTATCCTATCCTATCCTCTATCCTATCCTATCCTCTATCCTATCCTACCCTCAATCCTATCCTATCCTATGCTCTATCCTATCCTATCCTCTATCCTATCCTATCCTCAAACCTATCCTATCCTCTATCCTCTCCTATCCTTTATACTAACCAATCCTCTATCCTATCCTCTATCCTATCCTATCCTCTATCCTATCCTATCCTCTATCCTATCCTATCCTCTATCCTATCCTATCCTCTATCCTATCCTATCCTCTATCCTATCCTATCCTTTATCCTATCCTATCTTCTATCCTATCCTATCCTCTATCCTATCCTATCCTCTATCCTATCCGATCCTCTATCCTATCCTATCCTCTATCCTATCCTATCCTCTATCCTATCCTATCCTCTATCCTATCCTATCCTCTATCCTATCCTATCCTATCCTCTATCCTATCCTATCCTCAACGCTATCCTATCCTCATTACTATCCTATACTCCATTATATCCTATCGGCTATCGTATCATATCCTCTATCCTATAATATCCTCTATCCTATCCAATCCTCTATCTTATCCTCTATCATATCCTCTATCCTATCCTATCCTCTATCCTATCCTATCCTCTATCCTCTCCTATCCTTTATACTAACCAATCCTCTATCCTATCCTCTATCCTATCCTATCCTCTATTCTATCCTATCCTCTATCCTATCCTATCCTCTATCCTATCCTATCCTCTATCCTATCCTATCCTCTATCCTATCCTATCCTCTATCCTATCCTATCCTCTATCCTATCCTATCCTCTATCCTATCCTATCCTCTATCCTATCCTATCCTATCCTCTATCCTATCCTATCCTCTATCCTATCCTATCCTCTATCCTATCCTATCCACTATCCTATCCTATCCTCAATGCTATCCTATTCTCTATCCTCACCTATCCTTTATACTATCCAATCCTCTATCCTAACCTATCCTCTATCCTATCCTATCCTCTTTCCTATCCTATCCTCTATCCTATCCTATCCTCTATCCTAACCTACCCTCTATCCTATTCTATCCTCTATCCTATCCTATCCTCAACGCTATCCTATCCTCATTCCTATCCTATACTCCATTATATCCTATCCGCTATCCTATCATATCCTCTATCCTATAATATCCTCTATCCTATCCAATCCTCTATCCTATCCTCTATCCCATCCTCTATCCTATCCTCTATCCTATCCTATCCTCTATCCTATCCTATCCTCTATCCTATCCTATCCTCTATCCTATCCTATCCTCTATCCTATCCTATCCTCTATCCTAACCTATCCTCTATCCTATCCTATCCTCTATCCTATCCTATCCTCAACGCTATCCTATCATAATTACTATCCTATACTCCATTATATCCTATCCGCTATCGTATCATATCCTCTATCCTATAATATCCTCTATCCTATCCAATCCTCTATCCTATCCTCTATCATATCCTCTATCCTATCCTATCCTCTATCCCATCCTCTATCCTGTCCTATCCTCTATCCTCTCCTATCCTTTATACTAACCAATCCTCTATCCTATCCTCTATCCTATCCTATCCTATCCTCTATCCTATCCTATCCTCTATCCTATCCTATCCTCTATCCTATCCTATCCTATCCTCTATCCTATCCTATCCTCTATCCTATCCTATCCTCTATCCTATCCTATCCTCTATCCTATCCTATCCTCTATCCTATCCTATTCTATCCTCTATCCTATCCTATCCTCTATCCTATCCTATCCCCTATCCTATCCTATCCTCTATCCTATCCTATCCTCTATCCTATCCCATCCTATACTCTATCCTATCCTATCCTCTATCCTATCCTATCCTCTATCCTATCCTATCCTCTATCCTATCCTATCCTCTATCCTATGCTATCCTCTATCCTATCCTATCCTCTATCCTATCCTATCCTCTATCCTACCCTATACTCTACGCTAACCTATCCTCTATCCTATCCTATTCTCTATACTATCCTATCCTCTATAATATCGTATCCTCTATCATATCCTATCCTCTTGCCTATAATATCATCTACCCTATCCTATCCTCTATCCTATCCAATCTCCTACCCTATCCTCTATCCTATCCTATCCTCTATCGTCTGCTCTATCCTATCCTATCCTCTATCGTCTGCTCTATCCTATCCTATCCACTATCCTATCCTATCCACAATGCTATCCTATTCTCTATCCTCACCTATCCTTTATACTATCCAATCCTCTATCCTAACCTATCCTCTATCCTATCCTATCCTCTTTCCTATCCTATCCTCTATCCTATCATATCCTCTATCCTAACCTACCCTCTATCCTATCCTATCCTCTATCCTATCCTATCCTCAACGCTATCCTATCCTGATTCCTATCCTATACTCCATTATATCCTATCCGCTATCCCATCATATCCTCTATCCTATAATATCCTCTATCCTATCCAATCCTCTATCCTATCCTCTATCCTATCCTCTATCCTATCCTATCCTCTATCCTATCCTATCCTCTATCCTATCCTATCCTCTATCCTATCCTATCCTCTATCCTATCCTATCCTCTATCCTATCCTATCCTCTATCCTATCCTATCCTCTATCCTAACCTATCCTCTATCCTATCCTATCCTCTATCCTATCCTATCCTCAACGCTATCCTATCCTCATTACTATCCTATACTCCATTATATCCTATCAGCTATCGTATCATATCCTCTATCCTATAATATCCTCTATCCTATCCAATCCTCTATCTTATCCTCTATCATATCCTCTATCCTATCCATTCCTCTATCCTGTCCTCTATCCCTATCCTATCCTCTATCCTATCCTATCCTCTATCCTAACCTATCCTCTATCCTATCCTATCCTCTATCCTATCCTATCCTCAACGCTATCCTATCCTCATTACTATCCTATACTCCATTATATCCTATCAGCTATCGTATCATATCCTCTATCCTATAATATCCTCTATCCTATCCAATCCTCTATCTTATCCTCTATCATATCCTCTATCCTATCCTCTATCCTATCCTATCCTCTATCCTATCCTATCCTCTATCCTATCCTCTATCCTATCCTATCCTCTATCCTCTCCTATCCTTTATACTAAGCAACCCTCTATCCTATCCTCTATCCTATCCTATCCTCTATCCTATCCTATCCTCTATCCTATCCTATCCTCTATCCTATCCTATCCTCTATCCTATCCTATCCTCTATCCTATCCTCTATCCTATCCTATCCTCTATCCTATCCTATGCTCTATCCTATCCTATCCTCTATCCTATCCTATCCTCTATCCTATCCTATCCTCTATCCTATCCTATCCTCTATCCTATCCTATCGTCTATCCTATCCTATCCTCTATCCTATCCTATCCTCTATCCTATCCTATTCTCTACACTATCCTAACCTCTATCCTATCCTATCCTCAACCCTATCCTATCCTCATTCCTATCCTATAATCCATTATATCCTATCCTCTATCCTATCCCATCCTCTATCCTATCCTATCCTCTATCCTATCCTATCCTCTATCCTATCCTATTCTCTATTCTATCCTATCCTCTATCCTATCCTATCCTCTATCCTATCCTATCCTCTATCCTATCCTATCCTCTATCCTAACCTATCCTCTATCCTATCCTATCCTCTATCCTATCCTCTATCCTATCCTCTATCCTATCCTATCCTCTATCCTATCCTATCCTCTATCCTATCCTATCCTCTATCCTATCCTATCCTCTATCCTATCCTATCCTCTATCCTAACCTATCCTCTATCCTATCCTATCCTCTATCCTATCCTATCCTCTATCCTATCCTATCCTCAACGCTATCCTATCCTCATTACTATCGTATACTCCATTATATCCTATCCGCTATCGTATCATATCCTCTATCCTATAATATCCTCTATCCTATCCAATCGTCTATCCTATCCTCTATCATATCCTCTATCCTATCCTATCCTCTATCCTATCCTCTATCCTATCCTATCCTCTATCCTATCCTATCCTCTATCCTATCCTACCCTCAATCCTATCCTATCCTATGCTCTATCCTATCCTATCCTCTATCCTATCCTATCCTCAAACCTATCCTATCCTCTATCCTCTCCTATCCTTTATACTAACCAATCCTCTATCCTATCCTCTATCCTATCCTATCCTCTATCCTATCCTATCCTCTATCCTATCCTATCCTCTATCCTATCCTATCCTCTATCCTATCCTATCCTCTATCCTATCCTATCCTTTATCCTATCCTATCTTCTATCCTATCCTATCCTCTATCCTATCCTATCCTCTATCCTATCCGATCCTCTATCCTATCCTATCCTCTATCCTATCCTATCCTCTATCCTATCCTATCCTCTATCCTATCCTATCCTCTATCCTATCCTATCCTATCCTCTATCCTATCCTATCCTCAACGCTATCCTATCCTCATTACTATCCTATACTCCATTATATCCTATCGGCTATCGTATCATATCCTCTATCCTATAATATCCTCTATCCTATCCAATCCTCTATCTTATCCTCTATCATATCCTCTATCCTATCCTATCCTCTATCCTATCCTATCCTCTATCCTCTCCTATCCTTTATACTAACCAATCCTCTATCCTATCCTCTATCCTATCCTATCCTCTATTCTATCCTATCCTCTATCCTATCCTATCCTCTATCCTATCCTATCCTCTATCCTATCCTATCCTCTATCCTATCCTATCCTCTATCCTATCCTATCCTCTATCCTATCCTATCCTGTATCCTATCCTATCCTCTATCCTATCCTATCCTCTATCCTATCCTATCCTCTATCCTATCTTATCCTCTATCCTATCCTATTCTCTACACTATCCTAACCTCTATCCTATCCTATCCTCAACCCTATCCTATCCTCATTCCTATCCTATACTCCATTATATCCTATCCTCTATCCTATCCCATCCTCTATCCTATCCTATCCTCTATCCTATCCTATCCTCTATCCTATCCTATTCTCTATTCTATCCTATCCTCTATCCTATCCTATCCTCTATCCTATCCTATCCTCTATCCTATCCTATCCACTATCCTAACCTATCCTCTATCCTATCCTATCCTCTATCCTATCCTCTATCCTATCCTCTATCCTATCCTATCCTCTATCCTATCCTATCCTCTATCCTATCCTATCCTCTATCCTATCCTATCCTCTATCCTATCCTATCCTCTATCCTAACCTATCCTCTATCCTATCCTATCCTCTATCCTATCCTATCCTCTATCCTATCCTATCCTCAACGCTATCCTATCCTCATTACTATCGTATACTCCATTATATCCTATCCGCTATCGTATCATATCCTATATCCTATAATATCCTCTATCCTATCCAATCGTCTATCCTATCCACTATCCTATCCAATCGTCTATCCTATCCTCTATCATATCCTCTATCCTATCCTATCCTCTATCCTATCCTCTATCCTATCCTCTATCCTATCCTATCCTCTATCCTATCCTATCCTCTATCCTATCCTACCCTCAATCCTATCCTATCCTATGCTCTATCCTATCCTATCCTCTATCCTATCCTATCCTCAATCCTATCCTATCCTCTATCCTCTCCTATCCTTTATACTAACCAATCCTCTATCCTATCCTCTATCCTATCCTATCCTATCCTCTATCCTATCCTATCCTCTATCCTATCCTATCCTCTATCCTATCCTATCCTCTATCCTATCCTATCCTCTATCCTATCCTATCCTTTATCCTATCCTATCTTCTATCCTATCCTATCCTCTATCCTATCCTATCCTCTATCCTATCCGATCCTCTATCCTATCCTATCCTCTATCCTATCCTATCCTCTATCCTATCCTATCCTCTATCCTATCCTATCCTCTATCCTATCCTATCCTATCCTCTATCCTATCCTATCCTCTATCCTATCCTATCGTATCCTCTATCCTATCCTATCCTCTATCCTATCCTATCCTCTATCCGATCCTATCCTCTATGCTATCCTATCCTCTATCCTATCCTATACTCTATCCTAACCTATCCTCTATCCTATCCTATTCTCTATCCTATCCTATCCTCTATAATATCGTATCCTCTATCCTATCCAATCTCCAACCCTATCCTCTATCCTATCCTATCCTCTATCGTCTGCTCTATCCTATCCTATCCACTATCCTATCCTATCCTCAATGCTATCCTATTCTCTATCCTCACCTATCCTTTATACTATCCAATCCTCTATCCTAAAATATCCTCTATCCTATCCTATCCTCTTTCCTATCCTATCCTCTATCCTATCCTATCCTCTATACTAACCTTTCCTCTATCCTATCCTATCCTCTATCCTATCCTATCCTCAACGCTATCCTATCCTCATTACTATCCTATACTCCATTATATCCTATCCGCTATCGTATCATATCCTCTATCCTATAATATCCTCTATCCGATCCAATCCTCTATCCTATCCTCTATCATATCCTCTATCCTATCCTATCCTCTATCCTATCCTCTATCCTATCCTATCCTCTATCCTCTCCTATCCTTTATACTAACCAATCCTCTATCCTATCCTCTATCCTATCCTATCCTATCCTCTATCCTATCCTATCCTCTATCCTATCCTATCCTCTATCCTATCCTATCCTCTATCCTATCCTATCCTCTATCCTATCCTATCCTCAACGCTATCCTATCCTCATTCCTATCCTATACTCCATTATATCCTATCCGCTATCCCATCATATCCTCTATCCTATAATATCCTCTATCCTATCCAATCCTCTATCCTATCCTCTATCCTATCCTCTATCCTATCCTATCCTCTATCCTATCCTATCCTCTATCCTATCCTATCCTCTATCCTCTATCCTATCCTATCCTCTATCCTATCCTATCCTCTATCCTATCCTATCCTCTATCCTATCCTATCCTCTATCCTATCCTATCCTCTATCCTATCCTATCCTCTATCCTATCCTATCCTCTATCCTATCCTCTATCCTATCCTCTATCCTATCCTATCCTCTATCCTATCCTATCCTCTATCCTATCCTATCCTCTATCCTATCCTATCCTCTATCCTATCCTGTCCTCTATCCTAACCTATCCTCTATCCTATCCTATCCTCTATCCTATCCTATCCTCTATCCTATCCTATCCTCTATCCTACCCTATACTCTACGCTCACCTATCCTCTATCCTATCCTATTCTCTATACTATCCTATCCTCTATAATATCGTATCCTCTATCATATCCTATCCTCTTGCCTATAATATCATCTACCCTATCCTATCCTCTATCCTATCCAATCTCCTACCCTATCCTCTATCCTATCCTATCCTCTATCGTCTGCTCTATCCTATCCTATCCTCTATCGTCTGCTCTATCCTATCCTATCCACTATCCTATCCTATCCACAATGCTATCCTATTCTCTATCCTCACCTATCCTTTATACTATCCAATCCTCTATCCTAACCTATCCTCTATCCTATCCTATCCTCTTTCCTATCCTATCCTCTATCCTATCATATCCTCTATCCTAACCTACCCTCTATCCTATCCTATCCTCTATCCTATCCTATCCTCAACGCTATCCTATCCTCATTCCTATCCTATACTCCATTATATCCTATCCGCTATCCCATCATATCCTCTATCCTATAATATCCTCTATCCTATCCAATCCTCTATCCTATCCTCTATCCTATCCTCTATCCTATCCTATCCTCTATCCTATCCTATCCTCTATCCTATCCTATCCTCTATCCTATCCTATCCTCTATCCTATCCTCTATCCTATCCTCTATCCTATCCTCTATCCTATCCTATCCTCTATCCTATCCTATCCTCTATCCTATCCTATCCTCTATCCTATCCTATCCTCTATCCTATCCTATCCTCTATCCTATCCTATCCTCTATCCTATCCTATCCTCTATCCTATCCTATCCTCTATCCTATCCTATCCTCAACGCTATCCTATCCTCATTACTATCCTATACTCCATTATATCCTATCAGCTATCGTATCATATCCTCTATCCTATAATATCCTCTATCCTATCCAATCCTCTATCTTATCCTCTATCATATCCTCTATCCTATCCTATCCGCTATCCTATCCTCTATCCCTATCCTATCCTCTATCCTATCCTATCCTCTATCCTAACCTATCCTCTAACCTATCCTATCCTCTATCCTATCCTATCCTCAACGCTATCCTATCCTCATTACTATCCTATACTCCATTATATCCTATCAGCTATCGTATCATATCCTCTATCCTATAATATCCTCTATCCTATCCAATCCTCTATCTTATCCTCTATCATATCCTCTATCCTATCCTATCCTCTATCCTATCCTCTATCCTATCCTATCCTCTATCCTCTCCTATCCTTTATACTAACCAATCCTCTATCCTATCCTCTATCCTATCCTCTATCCTATCCTCTATCCTATCCTATCCTCTATCCTATCCTATCCTCTATCCTATCCTATCCTCTATCCTATCCTATCCTCTATCCTATCCTATCCTCTATCCTATCCGATCCTCTATCCTATCCTATCCTCTATCCTATCCTATCCTCTATCCTATCCTATCCTATCCTCTATCCTAACCTATCCTCTATCCTATCCTATTCTCTATCCTATCCTATCCTCTATCCTATCCTCTATCCCATCCTCTATCCTATCCTCTATCCCATCCTCTATCCTATCCTCTATCCTATCCTATCATCTATCCTATCCTATCCTCTATCCTATCCTATCCTCTATCCTATCCTATCCTCTATCCTATCCTATCCTCTATCCTAACCTATCCTCTATCCTATCCTATCCTCTATCCTATCCTATCCTCAACGCTATCCTATCCTCATTACTATCCTATACTCCATTATATCCTATCCGCTATCGTATCATATCCTCTATCCTATAATATCCTCTATCCTATCCAATCCTCTATCCTATCCTCTATCATATCCTCTATCCTATCCTATCCTCTATCCTATCCTCTATCCTATCCTATCCTCTATCCTCTCCTATCCTTTATACTAACCAATCCTCTATCCTATCCTCTATCCTATCCTATCCTATCCTCTATCCTATCCTATCCTCTATCCTATCCTATCCTCTATCCTATCCTATCCTCTATCCTATCCTATCCTCTATCCTATCCTATCCTCTATCCTATCCTATCCTCTATCCTATCCTATCCTCTATCCTATCCTATCCTCTATCCTATCCTATCCTCTATCCTAACCTATCCTCTATCCTATCCTATCCTCTATCCTATCCTATCCTCTATCCTATCCTATCCTCTATCCTATCCTATCCTCTATCCTATCCTATCCTCTATCCTAACCTATCCTCTATCCTATCCTATCCTCTATCCTATCCTCTATCCTATCCTCTATCCTATCCTCTATCCTATCCTATCCTCTATCCTATCCTATCCTCTATCCTATCCTATCCTCTATCCTATCCTATCCTCTATCCTATCCTATCCTCTATCCTATCCTATCCTCTATCCTATCCTATCCTCTATCCTATCCTATCCTCTATCCTATCCTATCCTCTATCCTATCCTATCCTCTATCCTATCCTATCCTCTATCCTATCCTATCCTCTATCCTAACCTATCGTATCCTCTATCCTATCCTATCCTCAATCCTATCCTATCCTCTATGCTATCCTATCCTCTATGCTATCCTATCCTCTATCCTATCCTATACTCTATCCTAACCTATCCTCTATCCTATCCTATTCTCTATCCTATCCTATCCTCTATAATATCGTATCCTCTATCATATCCTATCCTCTTGCCTATGATATCATCTACCCTATCGTATCGTCTATCCTATCCAATCTCCTACCCTATCCTCTATCCTATCCTATCCTCTATCGTCTGCTCTATCCTATCCTATCCACTATCCTATCCTATCCTCAATGCTATCCTATTCTCTATCCTCACCTATCCTTTATACTATCCAATCCTCTATCCTAACCTATCCTCTATCCTATCCTATCCTCTTTCCTATCCTATCCCCTATCCTATCCTATCCTCTATCCTAACCTACCCTCTATCCTATTCTATCCTCTATCCTATCCTATCCTCAACGCTATCCTATCCTCATTCCTATCCTATACTCCATTATATCCTATCCGCTATCCTATAATATCCTCTATCCTATCCAATCCTCTATCCTATCCTCTATCCCATCCTCTATCCTATCCTCTATCCCATCCTCTATCCTATCCTCTATCCTATCCTATCCTCTATCCTATCCTATCCTCTATCCTATCCTATCCTCTATCCTATCCTATCCTCTATCCTATCCTATCCTCTATCCTAACCTATCCTCTATCCTATCCTATCCTCAACGCTATCCTATCCTCATTACTATCCTATACTCCATTATATCCTATCCGCTATCGTATCATATCCTCTATCCTATAATATCCTCTATCCTATCCTCTATCATATCCTCTATCCTATCCTCTATCCTATCCTATCCTCTATCCTCTCCTATCCTTTATACTAACCAATCCTCTATCCTATCCTCTATCCTATCCTATCCTATCCTCTATCCTATCCTATCCTCTATCCTATCCTATCCTCTATCCTATCCTATCCTCTATCCTATCCTATCCTCTATCCTATCCTATCCTCAACGCTATCCTATCCTCATTCCTATCCTATACTCCATTATATCCTATCCGCTATCCCATCATATCCTCTATCCTATAATATCCTCTATCCTATCTAATCCTCTATCCTATCCTCTATCCTATCCTCTATCCTATCCTATCCTCTATCCTCTCCTATCCTTTATACTAACCAATCCTCTATCCTATCCTCTATCCTATCCTATCCTCTATCCTGTCCTATCCTCTATCCTATCCGATCCTCTATCCTATCCTATCCTCTATCCTATCCTATCCTCTATCCTATCCTATCCTCTATCCTATCCTATCCTCTACCCTATCCTATCCTCTATCCTATCCTATCCTCTATCCTATCCTATCCTCTATCCTATCCTATCCTCTATCCTATCCTATCCTCTATCCTATCCTATCCTCTATCCTATCCTATTCTCTACACTATCCTAACCTCTATCCTATAATATCCTCAACCCTATCCTATCCTCATTCCTATCCTATCCTCTATCCTATCCTATCCTCTATCCTAACCTATCCTCTATCCTATCCTATCCTCTATCCTATCCTATCCTCAACGCTATCCTATCCTCATTACTATCCTATACTCCATTATATCCTATCCGCTATCGTATCATATCCTCTATCCTATAATATCCTCTATCCTATCCAATCCTCTATCCTATCCTCTATCATATCCTCTATCCTATCCTCTATCCTATCCTATCCTCTATCCTCTCCTATCCTTTATACTAACCAATCCTCTATCCTATCCTCTATCCTATCCTATCCTATCCTCTATCCTATCCTATCCTCTATCCTATCCTATCCTCTATCCTATCCTATCCTCAACGCTATCCTATCCTCATTCCTATCCTATACTCCATTATATCCTATCCGCTATCCCATCATATCCTCTATCCTATAATATCCTCTATCCTATCTAATCCTCTATCCTATCCTCTATCCTATCCTCTATCCTATCCTATCCTCTATCCTATCCTATCCTCTATCCTATCCTATCCTCTATCCTATCCTATCCTCTATCCTAACCTATCCTCTATCCTGTCCTATCCTCTATCCTATCCTATCCTCAACGCTATCCTATCCTCATTACTATCCTATACTCCATTATATCCTATCAGCTATCGTATCATATCCTCTATCCTATAATATCCTCTATCCTATCCAATCCTCTATCTTATCCTCTATCATATCCTCTATCCTATCCTATCCTCTATCCTATCCTCTATCCTATCCTATCCTCTATCCTCTCCTATCCTTTATACTAACCAATCCTCTATCCTATCCTCTATCCTATCCTATCCTCTATCCTATCCTATCCTCTATCCTATCCTATCCTCTATCCTATCCTATCCTCAACGCTATCCTATCCTCATTCCTATCCTATACTCCATTATATCCTATCCGCTATCCCATCATATCCTCTATCCTATAATATCCTCTATCCTATCTAATCCTCTATCCTATCCTCTATCCTATCCTCTATCCTATCCTATCCTCTATCCTATCCTATCCTCTACCCTATCCTATCCTCTATCCTATCCTATCCTCTATCCTATCCTATCCTCTATCCTATCCTATCCTCTATCCTATCCTATCCTCTATCCTATCCTATCCTCTATCCTATCCTATTCTCTACACTATCCTAACCTCTATCCTATAATATCCTCAACCCTATCCTATCCTCATTCCTATCCTATACTCCATTATATCCTATCCTCTATCCTATCCCATCCTCTATCCTATCCTATCCTCTATCCTATCCTATCCTCTATCCTATCCTATCCTCTATTCTATCCTATCCTCTATCCTATCCTATCCTCTATCCTATCCTATCCTCTATCCTAACCTATCCTCTATCCTATCCTATCCTCTATCCTATCCTATCCTGAACCCTATCCTATCCTCATTCCTATCCTATACTCCATTATATCCCATCCTCTATCCTATCATATCCTCTATCCTATCCAATCCTCTATCCTATCCTCTATCCTATCCTCTATCCTATCCTATCCTCTATCCTATCCTATCCTCTATCCTATCCTATCCTCTATCCTATCCTATCCTCTATCCTATCCTATCCTCTATCCTATCCTATCCTCTATCCTATCCGATCCTCTATCCTATCCTATCCTCTATCCTATCCTATCCTATCCTCTATCCTATCCTATCCTCTATCCTATCCGATCCTCTATCCTATCCTATCCTCTATCCTATCCTATCCTCTATCCTATCCTATCCTCTATCCTATCCTATCCTCTACCCTATCCTATCCTCTATCCTATCCTATCCTCTATCCTATCCTATCCTCTATCCTATCCTATCCTCTATCCTAACCTATCCTCTATCCTATCCTATCCTCTATCCTATCCTATCCTGAACCCTATCCTATCCTCATTCCTATCCTATACTCCATTATATCCTATCCTCTATCCTATCATATCCTCTATCCTATCCAATCCTCTATCCTATCCTCTATCCTATCCTCTATCCTATCCTATCCTCTATCCTATCCTATCCTCTATCCTATCCTATCCTCTATCCTATCCTATCCTCTATCCTATCCTATCCTCTATCCTATCCGATCCTCTATCCTATCCTATCCTCTATCCTATCCTATCCTATCCTCTATCCTAACCTATCCTCTATCCTATCCTATTCTCTATCCTATCCTATCCTCTATAATATCGTATCCTCTATCATATCCTAACCTCTTGCCTATGATATCATCTACCCTATCGTATCCTCTATCCTATCCAATCTCCTACCCTATCCTCTATCCTATCCTATCCTCTATCCTATCCTATCCTCTATCCTATCCTATCCTCTATCCTATCCTATCCTCTATCCTATCCTATCCTCTATCCTATCCTATCCTCTATCCTATCCTATTCTCTACACTATCCTAACCTCTATCCTATAATATCCTCAACCCTATCCTATCCTCATTCCTATCCTATACTCCATTATATCCTATCCTCTATCCTATCCCATCCTCTATCCTATCCTATCCTCTATCCTATCCTATCCTCTATCCTAACCTATCCTCTATTCTATCCTATCCTCTATCCTATCCTATCCTCTATCCTATCCTATCCTCTATCCTATCCTATCCTCTATCCTAACCTATCCTCTATCCTATCCTATCCTCTATCCTATCCTATCCTGAACCCTATCCTATCCTCATTCCTATCCTATACTCCATTATATCCTATCCGCTATCCTATCATATCCTCTATCCTATCCAATCCTCTATCCTATCCTCTATCCTATCCTCTATCCTATCCTATCCTCTATCCTATCCTATCCTCTATCCTATCCTATCCTCTATCCTATCCTATCCTCTATCCTATCCTATCCTCTATCCTATCCGATCCTCTATCCTATCCTATCCTCTATCCTATCCTATCCTCTATCCTATCCTATCCTATCCTCTATCCTAACCTATCCTCTATCCTATCCTATTCTCTATCCTATCCTATCCTCTATAATATCGTATCCTCTATCATATCCTAACCTCTTGCCTATGATATCATCTACCCTATCGTATCCTCTATCCTATCCAATCTCCTACCCTATCCTCTATCCTATCCTATCCTCTATCCTATCCTATCCTCTATCCTATCCTATCCTCTATCCTATCCTATCCTCTATCCTATCCTATCCTATCCTCTATCCTATCCTATCCTCTATCCTATCCCATCCTATCCTCTATCCTATCCTATCCTCTATCCTATCCTATCCTCTATCCTATCCTATCCTCTATCCTATCCTATCCTCTATCCTATCCTATCCTCTATCCTATCCTATCCTCTATCCTATCCTATCCTCTATCCTATCCTATCCTCTATCCTATCCTATCCTCTATCCTATCCTATCCTCTATCCTATCCTATCCTCTATCCTATCCTATCCTCTATCCTAACCTATCCTCTATCCTATCATATCCTCTATCCTATCCTATCCTCAACGCTATCCTATCCTCTATCCTATCCTATCCTATCCTCTATCCTAACCTATCCTCTATCTTATCCTATCCTCTATCCTATCCTATCCTGAACCCTATCCTATCCTCATTCCTATCCTATACTCCATTATATCCTATCCGCTATCCTATCATATCCTCTATCCTATCCTCTATCCTATCCTCTATCCTATCCTCTATCCTATCCTCTATCCTATCCTCTATCCTATCCTCTATCCTATCCTATCCTCTATCCTATCCTATCCTCTATCCTATCCTATCCTCTATCCTATCCTATCCTCTATCCTATCCTATCCTCTATCCTATCCTATCCTCTATCCTATCCTATCCTCTATCCTATCCTATCCTCTATCCTATCCTATCCTCTATCCTACCCTATACTCTACGCTAACCTATCCCCTATCCTATCCTATCCTCTATCCTAACCTATCCTCTATCCTATCATATCCTCTATCCTATCCTATCCTCAACGCTATCCTATCCTCTTTACTATAGTATACTCCATTATATCCTATCCGCTATCGTATCATATCCTCTATCCTATAATATCGTCTATCCTATCCAATCCGCTATCCTATCCTCTATCATATCCTCTATCCTATCCTATCCTCTATCCTATCCTCTATCCTATCCTATCCTCTATCCTCTCCTATCCTTTATACTAACCAATCCTCTATCCTATCCTCTATCCTATCCTATCCTCTATCCTATCCTATCCTATCCTCTATCCTAACCTATCCTCTATCCTATCCTATTCTCTATCCTATCCTATCCTCTATAATATCGTATCCTCTATCATATCCTAACCTCTTGCCTATGATATCATCTACCCTATCGTATCCTCTATCCTATCCAATCTCCTACCCTATCCTCTATCCTATCCTATCCTCTATCCTATCCTATCCTCTATCCTATCCTATCCTCTATCCTATCCTATCCTCTATCCTATCCTATCCTCTATTCTATCCTATCCTCTATCCTATCCTATCCTCTATCCTATCCTATCCTCTATCCTAACCTATCCTCTATTCTATCCTATCCTCTATCCTATCCTATCCTGAACCCTATCCTATCCTCATTCCTATCCTATACTCCATTATATCCTATCCTCTATCCTATCATATCCTCTATCCTATCCAATCCTCTATCCTATCCTCTATCCTATCCTCTATCCTATCCTATCCTCTATCCTATCCTATCCTCTATCCTATCCTATCCTCTATCCTATCCTATCCTCTATCCTATCCTATCCTCTATCCTATCCGATCCTCTATCCTATCCTATCCTCTATCCTATCCTATCCTATCCTCTATCCTAACCTATCCTCTATCCTATCCTATTCTCTATCCTATCCTATCCTCTATAATATCGTATCCTCTATCATATCCTAACCTCTTGCCTATGATATCATCTACCCTATCGTATCCTCTATCCTATCCAATCTCCTACCCTATCCTCTATCCTATCCTATCCTCTATCCTATCCTATCCTCTATCCTATCCTATCCTCTATCCTATCCTATCCTCTATCCTATCCTATCCTCTATCCTATCCTATCCTCTATCCTATCCTATCCTCTATCCTATCCTATTCTCTACACTATCCTAACCTCTATCCTATAATATCCTCAACCCTATCCTATCCTCATTCCTATCCTATACTCCATTATATCCTATCCTCTATCCTATCCCATCCTCTATCCTATCCTATCCTCTATCCTATCCTATCCTCTATCCTATCCTATCCTCTATTCTATCCTATCCTCTATCCTATCCTATCCTCTATCCTATCCTATCCTCTATCCTATCCTATCCTCTATCCTAACCTATCCTCTATCCTATCCTATCCTCTATCCTATCCTATCCTGAACCCTATCCTATCCTCATTCCTATCCTATACTCCATTATATCCTATCCGCTATCCTATCATATCCTCTATCCTATCCAATCCTCTATCCTATCCTCTATCCTATCCTCTATCCTATCCTATCCTCTATCCTATCCTATCCTCTATCCTATCCTATCCTCTATCCTATCCTATCCTCTATCCTATCCTATCCTCTATCCTATCCGATCCTCTATCCTATCCTATCCTCTATCCTATCCTATCCTCTATCCTATCCTATCCTATCCTCTATCCTAACCTATCCTCTATCCTATCCTATTCTCTATCCTATCCTATCCTCTATAATATCGTATCCTCTATCATATCCTAACCTCTTGCCTATGATATCATCTACCCTATCGTATCCTCTATCCTATCCAATCTCCTACCCTATCCTCTATCCTATCCTATCCTCTATCCTATCCTATCCTCTATCCTATCCTATCCTCTATCCTATCCTATCCTCTATCCTATCCTATCCTATCCTCTATCCTATCCTATCCTCTATCCTATCCCATCCTATCCTCTATCCTATCCTATCCTCTATCCTATCCTATCCTCTATCCTATCCTATCCTCTATCCTATCCTATCCTCTATCCTATCCTATCCTCTATCCTATCCTATCCTCTATCCTATCCTATCCTCTATCCTATCCTATCCTCTATCCTATCCTATCCTCTATCCTACCCTATACTCTACGCTAACCTATCCTCTATCCTATCCTATCCTCTATCCTAACCTATCCTCTATCCTATCATATCCTCTATCCTATCCTATCCTCAACGCTATCCTATCCTCTATCCTATCCTATCCTATCCTCTATCCTAACCTATCCTCTATCTTATCCTATCCTCTATCCTATCCTATCCTGAACCCTATCCTATCCTCATTCCTATCCTATACTCCATTATATCCTATCCGCTATCCTATCATATCCTCTATCCTATCCTCTATCCTATCCTCTATCCTATCCTCTATCCTATCCTCTATCCTATCCTATCCTCTATCCTATCCTATCCTCTATCCTATCCTATCCTATCCTCTATCCTATCCTATCCTCTATCCTATCCTATCCTCTATCCTATCCTATCCTCTATCCTATCCTATCCTCTATCCTATCCTATCCTCTATCCTATCCTATCCTCTATCCTATCCTATCCTCTATCCTACCCTATACTCTACGCTAACCTATCCTCTATCCTATCCTATCCTCTATCCTAACCTATAATCTATCCTATCATATCCTCTATCCTATCCTATCCTCAACGCTATCCTATCCTCTTTACTATAGTATACTCCATTATATCCTATCCGCTATCGTATCATATCCTCTATCCTATAATATCGTCTATCCTATCCAATCCGCTATCCTATCCTCTATCATATCCTCTATCCTATCCTATCCTCTATCCTATCCTCTATCCTATCCTATCCTCTATCCTCTCCTATCCTTTATACTAACCAATCCTCTATCCTATCCTCTATCCTATCCTATCCTCTATCCTATCCTATCCTCTATCCTCTCCTATCCTCTATCCTATCCTATCCTCTATCCTATCCTATCCTATCCTCTATCCTAACCTATCCTCTATCTTATCCTATCCTCTATCCTATCCTATCCTGAACCCTATCCTATCCTCATTCCTATCCTATACTCCATTATATCCTATCCGCTATCCTATCATATCCTCTATCCTATCCTCTATCCTATCCTCTATCCTATCCTCTATCCTATCCTCTATCCTATCCTATCCTCTATCCTATCCTATCCTCTATCCTATCCTATCCTCTATCCTATCCTATCCTCTATCCTATCCTATCCTCTATCCTATCCTATCCTATCCTCTATCCTATCCTATCCTCTATCCTATCTTATCCTCTATCCTATCCTATCCTCTATCCTATCCTATCCTCTATCCTATCCTATCCTCTATCCTATCCTATCCTCTATCCTATCCTATCCTCAATCCTAACCTATCCTCTATCCTCTCCTATCCTTTATACTAACCAATCCTCTATCCTATCATCTATCCTATCCTATCCTCCATCCTATCAAATCTTCTATCCTATCCTATCCTCTATCCTATCCTATCCTCTATCCAAACCTATCCTCTATCTTATCCTATCCTCTATCCTATCCTATCCTGAACCCTATCCTATCCTCATTCCTATCCTATCCTCCATCGTCTCCTATCCTCTATCCTATCCAATCCCCTATCCTATCCTCTATCCTATCCTATCCTCTATAATATCGTATCCTCTATCATATCCTATCCTCTTGCCTATGATATCATCTACCCTATCGTATCCTCTATCCTATCCAATCTCCTACCCTATCCTCTATCCTATCCTATCCTCTATCCTATCCTATCCTCTATCCTATCCTATCCTCTATCCTATCCTATCCTCTATCCTATCCTATCCTCCATCCTATCCAATCTTCTATCCTATCCTATCCTCTATCCTATCCTATCCTCTATCATATCCTATCCTCTATCCTATCCTATCCTCTATCCTATCCTATCCTCTATCCTATCCTATCCTCTATCCTATCCTATCCTATCCTCTATCCTATCCTATCCTCTATCCTTTCCTATCCTCTATCCTATCCTATCCTATCCTCTATCCTATCCTATCCTCTATCCTATCCTATCCTCTATGCCATCCTATCCTCTATCCTATCCTATACTCTATCCTAACCTATCCTCTATCCTATCCTATTCTCTATCCTGTCCTATCCTCTATAATATCGTATCCTCTATCCTATCCTATCCTCTATCCTATCCTCTATCCTATCCTATCCTCTATCCTATGCTATCCTCTATCCTATCCTATCCTCTGTCCTATCCTATCCTCTATCCTATCCTATCCTCTATCCTAACCTATCCTCTATCCTATCCTATCCTCTATCCTATCCTATCCTATCCTCTATCCTAACCTACCCTCTATCCTATCCTATCCTCTATCCTATTCTATCCTCAACGCTATCCTATCCTCATTACTATCCTATACTCCATTATATCCTATCCGCTATCGTATCATATCCTCTATCCTATAATATCCTCTATCCTATCCAATCCGCTATCCTATCCTCTATCATATCCTCTATCCTATCCTATCCTCTATCCTATCCTCTATCCTATCCTATCCTCTATCCTCTCCTATCCTTTATACTAACCAATCCTCTATCCTATCCTCTATCCTATCCTATCCTCTATCCTATCCTATCCTCTATCCTATCCTATCCTCTATCCTCTCCTATCCTCTATCCTATCCTATCCTCTATCCAAACCTATCCTCTATCTTATCCTATCCTCTATCCTATCCTATCCTGAACCCTATCCTATCCTCATTCCTATCCTATACTCCATTATATCCTATCCGCTATCCTATCATATCCTCTATCCTATCCTCTATCCTATCCTCTATCCTATCCTCTATCCTATCCTCTATCTTATCCTCTATCCTATCCTATCCTCTATCCTATCCTATCCTCTATCCTATCCTATCCTCTATCCTATCCTATCCTCTATCCTATCCTATCCTCTATCCTATCCTATCCTCTATCCTATCCTATCCTATCCTCTATCCTATCCTATCCTCTATCCTATCCTATCCTCAATCCTATCCTATCCTCTATCCTCTCCTATCCTTTATACTAACCAATCCTCTATCCTATCCTCTATCCTATCCTATCCTCTATCCTATCCTATCTTCTATCCTATCCTATCCTCTATCCTATCCTATCCTCTATCCTATCCTATCCTCTATCCTATCCTATCATCTATCCTATCCTATCCTCCATCCTATCAAATCTTCTATCCTATCCTATCCTCTATCCTATCCTATCCTCTATCCTATCCTATCCTCTATCCTATCCTATCCTCTATCCTATCCTATCCTATCCTCTATCCTATCCTATCCTCTATCCTTTCCTATCCTCTATCCTATCCTATCCTATCCTCTATCCTATCCTATCCTCTATCCTATCCTATCCTCTATCCTATCCTATCCTCTATGCCATCCTATCCTCTATCCTATCCTATACTCTATCCTAACCTATCCTCTATCCTATCCTATTCTCTATCCTGTCCTATCCTCTATAATATCGTATCCTCTATCCTATCCTATCCTCTATCCTATCCTCTATCCTATCCTATCCTCTATCCTATGCTATCCTCTATCCTATCCTATCCTCTGTCCTATCCTATCCTCTATCCTATCCTATCCTCTATCCTAACCTATCCTCTATCCTATCCTATCCTCTATCCTATCCTATCCTCTATCCTAACCTACCCTCTATCCTATCCTATCCTCTATCCTATTCTATCCTCAACGCTATCCTATCCTCATTACTATCCTATACTCCATTATATCCTATCCGCTATCGTATCATATCCTCTATCCTATAATATCCTCTATCCTATCCAATCCGCTATCCTATCCTCTATCATATCCTCTATCCTATCTTATCCTCTATCCTATCCTCTATCCTATCCTATCCTCTATCCTCTCCTATCCTTTATACTAACCAATCCTCTATCCTATCCTCTATCCTATCCTATCCTCTATCCTATCCTATCCTCTATCCTATCCTATCCTCTATCCTCTCCTATCCTCTATCCTATCCTATCCTCTATCCAAACCTATCCTCTATCTTATCCTATCCTCTATCCTATCCTATCCTGAACCCTATCCTATCCTCATTCCTATCCTATACTCCATTATATCCTATCCGCTATCCTATCATATCCTCTATCCTATCCTCTATCCTATCCTCTATCCTATCCTCTATCCTATCCTCTATCCTATCCTCTATCCTATCCTATCCTCTATCCTATCCTATCCTCTATCCTATCCTATCCTCTATCCTATCCTATCCTCTATCCTATCCTATCCTCTATCCTATCCTATCCTCTATCCTATCCTATCCTATCCTCCATCCTATCCTATCCTCTATCCTATCCTATCCTCAATCCTATCCTATCCTCTATCCTCTCCTATCCTTTATACTAACCAATCCTCTATCCTATCCTCTATCCTATCCTATCCTCTATCCTATCCTATCTTCTATCCTATCCTATCCTCTATCCTATCCTATCCTCTATCCTATCCTATCCTCTATCCTATCCTATCATCTATCCTATCCTATCCTCCATCCTATCAAATCTTCTATCCTATCCTATCCTCTATCCTATCCTATCCTCTATCCTATCATATCCTCTATGCTATCCTATCCTCTATCCTATCCTATTATCTATCCTATCCTATCTTCTATCCTATCCTATCCTCTATCCTATCCTCTATCCTATCCTATCCTCTATCCTATCCTATCCTCTATCCTATCCTATCCTCTATCCTATCCTATCCTCTATTGTCTGCTCTATCCTATCCTATCCACTATCCTATTCTATCCTCAATGCTATCCTATTCTCTATCCTCACCTATCCTTTATACTATGCAATCCTCTATCCTATCCTATCCTCTATCCTATCCTATCCTCCATCGTCTCCTATCCTCTATCCTATCCAATCCCCTATCCTATCCTCGATCCTATCCTATCCTCTATCGTCTGCTCTATCCTATCCTATCCACTATCCTATCCTCTCCTCAATGCTATCCTATTCTCTATCCTCACCTATCCTTTATACTATCCAATCCTCTATCCTATCCTATCCTCTATCCTATCCTATCCTCCATCGTCTCCTATCCTCTATCCTATCCAATCCCCTATCCTATCATCTATCCTATCCTATCCTCAATCCTATCCTATCCTCTATCCTCTCCTATCCTTTATACTAACCAATCCTCTATCCTATCCTCTACCCTATCCTATCCTCTATCCTATCCTATCCTCTATCCTATCCTATCCTCTATCCTATCCTATATCCTATCCTATCCTCTATCCCATCCTATCCTCTATCCTATCATATCCTCTATCCTATCCTATCCTCTATCCTATCCTATCATATCCTCTATCCTATCCTATCCTCTATCCTATCCTATCCTCTATCCTATCCTATCCTCTATCCTATCCTATCCTCTATCCTATCCTCTATCCTATCCTCTATCCTATCCTCTATCCTATCCTCTATCCTATCCTATCCTCTATCCTATCCTATCCTCCATCCTATCCAATCTTCTATCCTATCCTATCCTCTATCCTATCCTATCCTCTATCATATCCTATCCTCTATCCTATCCTATCCTCTATCCTATCCTATCCTCTATCCTATCCTATCCTATCCTCTATCCTATCCTATCCTCTATCCTATCCTATCCTCTGTCCTATCCTATCCTCTATCCTATCCTATCCTCTATCCTATCCTATCCTCTATCCTATCCTATCCTCTATCCTATCCTATCCTCAATCCTATCCTATCCTCTATCCTCTCCTATCCTTTATACTGACCAATCCTCTATCCTATCCTCTATCCTATCCTATCCTCTATCCTATCCTATCCTCTATCCTATCCTATCCTCTATCCTATCCTATCCTCTATCCTATCCTATCCTCTATCCTATCCTATCCTCTATCCTATCCTATCCTCTATCCTATCCTATCCTCTATCCTATCCTATCCTCTATCCTATCCTATCCTCCATCCTATCCAATCTTCTATCCTATCCTATCCTCTATCCTATCCTATCCTCTATCCTATCCTATCCTCTATGCTATCCTATCCTCTATCCTATCGTATCCTCTATCCTATCCTATCTTCTATCCTATCATATCCTCTATCCTATCCTATCCTCTATCCTATCCTATCCTCTATCCTATCCTATCCTCTATTGTCTGCTCTATCCTATCCTATCCACTATCCTATTCTATCCTCAATGCTATCCTATTCTCTATCCTCACCTATCCTTTATACTATCCAATCCTCTATCCTATCCTATCCTCTATCCTATCCTATCCTCCATCGTCTCCTATCCTCTATCCTATCCAATCCCCTATCCTATCCTCGATCCTATCCTATCCTCTATCGTCTGCTCTATCCTATCCTCGATCCTATCCTATCCTCTATCGTCTGCTCTATCCTATCCTATCCACTATCCTATCCTCTCCTCAATGCTATCCTATTCTCTATCCTCACCTATCCTTTATACTATCCAATCCTCTATCCTATCCTATCCTCTATCCTATCCTATCCTACATCGTCTCCTATCCTCTATCCTATCCAATCCCCTATCCTATCCTCTATCCTATCCTATCCTTAATCCTATCCTATCCTCTATCCTCTCCTATCCTTTATACTAACCAATCCTCTATCCTATCCTCTATCCTATCCTATCCTCTATCCTATCCTATCCTCTATCCTATCCTATCCTCTATCCTATCCTATCCTCTATCCTATCCTATCCTCCATCCTATCCAATCTTCTATCCTATCCTATCCTCTATCCTATCCTATCCTCTATCATATCCTATCCTCTATCCTATCCTATCCTCTATCCTATCCTATCCTCTATCCTATCCTATCCTCTATCCTATCCTATCCTCTATCCTATCCTATCCTATCCTCTATCCTATCCTATCCTCTATCCTATCCTATCCTCTATCCTATCCTATCCACTATCCTATCCTATCCTATCCTCTATCCTATCCTATCCTCTATCCTATCCTATCCTCTATCCTATCCTATCCTCTATGCTATCCTATCCTCTATCCTATCCTATACTCTATCCTAACCTATCCTCTATCCTATCCTATTCTCTATCCTATCCTATCCTCTATAATATCGTATCCTCTATCATATCCAATCCTCTTGCCTATGATATCATCTACCCTATCGTATCCTCTATCCTATCCAATCTCCTACCCTATCCTCTATCCTATCCTATCCTCTATCGTCTGCTCTATCCTATCCTATCCACTATCCTATTCTATCCTCAATGCTATCCTATTCTCTATCCTCACCTATCCTTTATACTATCCAATCCTCTATCCTATCCTATCCTCTATCCTATCCTATCCTCCATCGTCTCCTATCCTCTATCCTATCCAATCCCCTATCCTATCCTCGATCCTATCCTATCCTCTATCGTCTACTCTATCCTATCCTCTATCCTATCCTATCCTATCCTCTATCCTATCCTATCCTCTATCCTATCCTATCCTCTATCCTAACATATCCTCTATCCTATCCTATCCTCTATCCTATCCTATCCTGAACCCTATCCTATCCTCATTCCTATCCTATACTCCATTATATCCTATCCGCTATCCTATCATATCCTCTATCCTATCCAATCCTCTATCCTATCCTCTATCCTATCCTCTATCCAATCCTCTCCTCTATCCTATCGTATCCTCTATCCTATCCTATCGTATCCTCTATCCTATCCTATCGTATCCTCTATCCTATCCTATCCTCTATCCTATCCTATCTTCTATCCTATCCAATCCCCTACCCTATCCTCTATCCTATCCTATCCTCTATCGTCTGCTCTATCCTATCCTATCCACTATCCTATCCTATCCTCAATGCTATCCTATTCTCTATCCTCACCTATCCTTTATAGTATCCAATCCTCTACCCTATCCAATCCTCTATCCTATCCTATCCTCCATCGTCTCCTATCCTCTATCCTATCCAATCCCCTATCATATCCTCTATCCTATCCTAACCTCTATCCTATCCTATCCTCTATCCTGTCCTATCCTCTATAATATCGTATCCTCTATCATATCCTATCCTCTTTCCTATAATATCATCTATCCTATCCAATCTCTATCGTCTCCTTTCCTCTATCCTATCCAATCCCCTATCTTATCTTCTATCGTCTCCTGTCCTCTATCCTATCCAATCCCCTATCCTATCCTCTATCCTATCCTATCCTCTATCCTATCCTACCCTCAATCCTATCCTATCCTATGCTCTATCCTATTCTATACTCTATCCTATCCTATCCTCTATCCTATCCTATCCTCTATCGTATCCTATCCTCTATCCTAACCTATCCTCTATCCTATCCTATCCTCTATCCTATCCTATCCTCTATCCTATCCTATCCTCTATCCTATCCTATCCTCTATCCTAACCTATCCTCTATCCTATCCTATCCTCAACGCTATCCTATCCTCATTACTATCCTATACTCCATTATATCCTATCCGCTATCGTATCATATCCTCTATCCTATAATATCCTCTATCCTATCCAATCCTCAACGCTATCCTATCCTCATTACTATCCTATACTCCATTATATCCTATCCGCTATCCTCTCATATCCTCTATCCTATAATATCCTCTATCCTATCCAATCCTCTATCCTATCCTCTATCCTATCCTCTATCCTATCCTATCCTCTATCCTATCCTATCCTCTATCCTATCCTATCCTCTATCCTATCCAATCCCCTATCCAATCCTCTATCCTATCGTATCCTGTATAATATCGTATCCTCTATCATATTCTATCCTCTATCCTATAATATCATCTATCCTATCCTATCCTCTATCCTATCCTATCCTCTATCCTATCTAATCCTACATCCTATCCTATCCGCTTTGATATCCTATCCTGTATCCTATCCTATCCTATCCGCTTTGCTATCCTATCCTCTATCCTATCCTATCCGCTTTGATATCCTATCCTGTATCCTATCCTATCCTATCCGCTTTGCTATCCTATCCTCTATCCTATCCTATCCTCTCTCCTATCCTATTCTCTATAATATCGTTTCCTCTATCATATCCTATCCTCTATCCTATCCTATCCTCTATCCTATCCTATCCTCTATCCTATCCTATCCTCAATCCTATCCTATCCTCTATCCTATCCTATTCTCTATCCTATCCTATCCTCTATCCAATCCTTTCCTCTATCCTATCCTATCCTATCCTCTATCCTATCCTATCCTATCCTCTATCCTATCCTACCCTCTATCCTATCCTATCCTCTATCCTATCCTATCCTCTATCCTATCCTATCCTCTATCATATCCTATCCTCTTTCCTATAATATCCTCTATCCTATCCTATCCCCTATCCTATCCTATCCTATCCCCTATCCTATCCTATCCTCAATCCTATCCTATCCTATGCTGTATCCTATTCTATACTGTATCCAATCCTATCCTCTATCCTATCCTATTCTCTACACTATCCTAACCTCTATCCTATCCTATCCTCAACCCTATCCTATTATCATTCCTATCCTATACTCCATTATATCCTATCCTCTATCCTATCCCATCCTCTATCCTATCCTATCCTCTATCCTATCCTATCCTCTATCCTATCCTATCCTCTATTCTATCCTATCCTCTATCCTATCCTATCCTCTATCCTATCCTATCCTCTATCCTATCCTATCCTCTATCCTAACCTATCCTCTATCCTATCCTATCCTCTATCCTATCCTATCCTGAACCCTATCCTATCCTCATTCCTATCCTATACTCCATTATATCCTATCCGCTATCCTATCATATCCTCTATCCTATCCAATCCTCTATCCTATCCTCTATCCTATCCTCTATCCTATCCTATCCTCTATCCTATCCTATCCTCTATCGTATCCTATCCTCTATCCTATCCTATCCTCTATCCTATCCTATCCTCTATCCTAACCTATCCTCCATCCTATCCTATCCTCTATCCTATCCTATCCTCTATCCTATCCTACCCTCAATCCTATCCTATCCTATGGTCTATCCTATCCTATCCTCTATCCTATCCTATCCTCAATCCTATCCTATCCTCTATCCTCTCCTATCCTTTATACTAACCAATCCTCTATCCTATCCTCTATCCTATCCTATCCTCTATCCTATCCTATCCTCTATCCTATCCTATCCTCTATCCTATCCTATACTCTATCCTAACCTATCCTCTATCCTATCCTATTCTCTATACTATCCTATTCTCTATAATATCGTATCCTCTATCATATCCTATCCTCTTGCCTATAATATCATCTACCCTATCCTATCCTCTATCCTATCCAATCTCCTACCCTATCCTCTATCCTATCCTATCCTCTATCGTCTGCTCTATCCTATCCTATCCTCTATCGTCTGCTCTATCCTATCCTATCCACTATCCTATCCTATCCACAATGCTATCCTATTCTCTATCCTCACCTATCCTTTATACTATCCAATCCTCTATCCTAACCTATCCTCTATCCTATCCTATCCTCTTTCCTACCCTATCCTCTATCCTATCATATCCTCTATCCTAACCTACCCTCTATCCTACCCTATCCTCTATCCTATACTATCCTCAACGCTATCCTATCCTCATTCCTATCCTATACTCCATTATATCCTATCCGCTATCCCATCATATCCTCTATCCTATAATATCCTCTATCCTATCCAATCCTCTATCCTATCCTCTATCCTATCCTCTATCCTATCCTATCCTCTATCCTATCCTATCCTCTATCCTATCCTATCCTCTATCCTATCCTATCCTATCCTCTATCCTAACCTATCCTCTATCTTATCCAATCGTCTATCCTATCCTATCCTCTATCCTATCCTATCCTCCATCGTCTCCTATCCTCTATCCTATCCAATCCCCTATCCTATCCTCGATCCTATCCTATCCTCTATCGTCTGCTCTATCCTATCCTATCCACTATCCTATCCTATCCTCTATCCTAACCTATCCTCTATCCTATCCTATCCTCTATCCTATCCTATCCTCTATCCTATCCTATCCTCTATCCTATCCTATCCTCTATCCTATCCTATCCTCTATCCTATCCTATCCTCTATCCTATCCTATCCTCTATCCTGTCCTATCCTCTATAATATCGTATCCTCTATCATATCCTATCCTCTTTCCTATTATATCATCTATCCTATCCAATCTCTATCGTCTCCTTTCCTCCATCCTATCCAATCGCCTATCTTATCATCTATCGTCTCCTGTCCTCTATCCTATACAATCCCCTATCCTATCCTCTATCCTATCCTATCATCTATCCTATCCTACCATCAATCCTATCCTATCATCTATCCTATCCTACCATCAATCCTATCCTATCCTATGCTCTATCCTATTCTATACTCTATCCTATCCCATCCTCTATCCTATCCTATCCTCTATCCTCTCCTATCCTTTATACTAACCAATCCTCTATCCTATCCTCTATCCTATCCTATCCTCTATCCTATCCTATCCTCTATCCTATCCTATCCTCTATCCTATCCTATCCTCTATCCTATCCTATCCTCTATCCTATCCTATCCTCTATCCTATCCTATCCTCTATCCTATCCTATCTTCTATCCTATCCTATAATCTATCCTATCCTATCCTCTATCCTATCCTATCCTCTATCCTATCCTATCCTCTATCCTATCCTATCCTCTATCCTATCCTATCCTCTATCCTATCCTATCCTCTATCCTATCCTATCCTCTATCCTATCCTATCCTCTATCCTATCCTATCCTCTATCCTATCCTCTATCCTATCCTATCCTCTATCCTATCCTATCCTCTATCCTATCCTATCCTCTATCCTATCCTATCCTCTATCCTATCCTATCCTCTATCCTATCCTATCCTCTATCCTATCCTATCCTCTATCCTATCCTATCCTCTATCCTATCCTATCCTCTATCCTATCCTATCCTCTATCCTATCCTATCCACTATCCTATCCCATCCTATCCTCTATCCTATCCTATCCTCTATCCTATCCTATCCTCTATCCTATCCTATCCTCTATCCTATCCTATCCTCTATCCTATCCTATCCTCTATCCTATCCTATCCTCTATCCTATCCTATCCTCTATCCTATCCTATCCTCTATCCTATCCTATACTCTATCCTAACCTATCCTCTATCCTATCCTATTCTCTATACTATCCTATCCTCTATAATATCGTATCCTCTATCATATCCTATCCTCTTGCCTATAATATCATCTACCCTATCCTATCCTCTATCCTATCCAATCTCCTACCCTATCCTCTATCCTATCCTATCCTCTATCGTCTGCTCTATCCTATCCTATCCTCTATCGTCTGCTCTATCCTATCCTATCCACTATCCTATCCTATCCACAATGCTATCCTATTCTCTATCCTCACCTATCCTTTATACTATCCAATCCTCTATCCTAACCTATCCTCTATCCTATCCTATCCTCTTTCCTACCCTATCCTCTATCCTATCATATCCTCTATCTTAACCTACCCTCTATCCTACCCTATCCTCTATCCTATCCTATGCTCAACGCTATCCTATCCTCATTCCTCTCCTATACTCCATTATATCCTATCCGCTATCCCATCATATCCTCTATCCTATAATATCCTCTATCCTATCCTCTATCCTATCCTCTATCCTATCCTATCCTCTATCCTATCCTATCCTCTATCCTATCCTCTATCCTATCCTATCCTCTATCCTATCCTATCCTCTATCCAATCCTATCCTCTATCCTATCCTATCCTCTATCCTGACCTATCCACTATCCTATCCTATCCTCTATCCTATCCTATCCTCAACGCTATCCTATCCTCATTACTATCCTATACTCCATTATATCCTATCCGCTATCGTATCATATCCTCTATCCTATAATATCCTCTATCCTATCCAATCCTCTATCCTATCCTCCATCATATCCTCTATCCTATCCTATCCTCTATCCTATCCTCTATCCTATCCTCTATCCTATCCTATCCTCTATCCTCTCCTATCCATTATACTAACCAATCCTCTATCCTATCCTCTATCCTATCCTATCCTCTATCCTATCCTGTCCTCTATCCTATCCTATCCTCTATCCTATCCTATCCTCTATCCTATCCTATCCTCTATCCTATCCTATCCTCTATCCTATCCTATCCTCTATCCTATCCTATACTCTATCCTAACCTATCCTCTATCCTATCCTATTCTCCATACTATCCTATCCTCTATAATATCGTATCCTCTATCATATCCTATCCTGAACCCTATCCTATCCTCATTCCTATCCTATACTCCATTATATCCTATCCGCTATCCTATCATATCCTCTATCCTATCCTATCCTCTATCCTATCCTATCCTCTATCCTATCCTATCCTCTATTCTATCCTATCCTCTATCCTATCCTATCCTCTATCCTATCCTATCCTGAACCCTATCCTATCCTCATTCCTATCCTATACTCCATTATATCCTATCCGCTATCCTATCATATCCTCTATCCTATCCAATCCTCTATCCTATCCTCTATCCTATCCTCTATCCTATCCTATCCTCTATCCTATCCTATCCTCTATCCTATCCTATCCTCTATCCTATCCTATCCTCTATCCTATCCTATCCTCTATCCTAACCTATCCTCTATCCTATCCTATCCTCTATCCTATCCTATCCTCTATCCTATCCTATCCTCTATCCTATCCTATCCTCAACGCTGTCCTATCCTCATTACAATCGTATACTCCATTATATCCTATCCGCTATCGTATCATATCCTCTATCCTATAATATCCTCTATCCTATCCAATCGTCTATCCTATCCTCTATCATATCCTCTATCCTATCCTATCCTCTATCCTATCCTCTATCCTATCCTATCCTCTATCCTATCCTATCGTATCCTCTATCCTATCCTATCCTCTATCCTATCCTATCCTCTATCCTATCCTATCCTCTATGCTATCCTACCCTCTATCCGATCCTATACTCTATCCTAACCTATCCTCTATCCTATCCTATTCTCTATCCTATCCTATCCTCTATAATATCGTATCCTCTATCATATCCTATCCTCTTGCCTATGATATCATCTACCCTCTCGTATCCTCTATCCTATCCAATCTCCTACCCTATCCTCTATCCTATCCTATCCTCTATCGTCTGCTCTATCCTATCCTATCCACTATCCTATCCTATCCTCAATGCTATCCTATTCTCTATCCTCACCTATCCTTTATACTATCCAATCCTCTATCCTAACCTATCCTCTATCGTATCCTATCCTCTTTCCTATCCTATCCTCTATCCTATCCTATCCTCTATCCTAACCTACCCTCTATCCTATCCTATCCTCTATCCTATCCTATCCTCAACGCTATCCTATCCTCATTCCTATCCTATACTCCATTATATCCTATCCGCTATCCCATCATATCCTCTATCCTATAATATCCTCTATCCTATCCAATCCTCTATCCTATCCTCTATCCCATCCTCTATCCTATCCTCTATCCTATCCTATCCTCTATCCTATCCTATCCTCTATCCTATCCTATCCTCTATCCTATCCTATCCTCTATGCTATCCTATCCTCTATCCGATCCTATACTCTATCCTAACCTATCCTCTATCCTATCCTATTCTCTATCCTATCCTATCCTCTATAATATCGTATCCTCTATCATATCCTATCCTCTTGCCTATGATATCATCTACCCTATCGTATCCTCTATCCTATCCAATCTCCTACCCTATCCTCTATCCTATCCTATCCTCTATCGTCTGCTCTATCCTATCCTATCCACTATCCTACCCTATCCTCAATGCTATCCTATTCTCTATCCTCACCTATCCTTTATACTATCCAATCCTCTATCCTAACCTATCCTCTATCCTATCCTATCCTCTTTCCTATCCTATCCTCTATCCTATCCTCTATCCTATCCTATCCTCTATCCTATCCTATCGTATCCTCTATCCTATCCTATCCTCTATCCTATCCTATCCTCTATCCTATCCTATCCTCTATCCTATCCTATCCTCTATGCTATCCTATCCTCTATCCGATCCTATACTCTATCCTAACCTATCCTCCATCCTATCCTATTCTCTATCCTATCCTATCCTCTATAATATCGTATCCTCTATCATATCCTATCCTCTTGCCTATAATATCATCTACCCTATCCTATCCTCTATCCTATCCAATCTCCTACCCTATCCTCTATCCTATCGTATCCTCTATCGTCTGCTCTATCCTATCCTATCCTCTATCGTCTGCTCTATCCTATCCTATCCACTATCCTATCCTATCCACAATGCTATCCTATTCTCTATCCTCACCTATCCTTTATACTATCCAATCCTCTATCCTAACCTATCCTCTATCCTATCCTATCCTCTTTCCTATCCTATCCTCTATCCTATCATATCCTCTATCCTAACCTACCCTCTATCCTATCCTATCCTCTATCCTATCCTATCCTCAACGCTATCCTATCCTCATTCCTATCCTATACTCCATTATATCCTATCCGCTATCCCATCATATCCTCTATCCTATCCTATCCTCTATCCTATCCTCTATCCTATCCTCTATCCTATCCTCTATCCTATCCTATCCTCTATCCTATCCTATCCTCTATCCTATCCTACCCTTAATCCTATCCTATCCTATGCTCTATCCTATCCTATCCTCTATCCTATCCTATCCTCAATCCTATCCTATCCTCTATCCTCTCCTATCCTTTATACTAACCAATCCTCTATCCTATCCTCTATCCTATCCTATCCTCTATCCTATCCTATCTTCTATCCTATCCTATCCTCTATCCTATCCTATCCTGTATCCTATCCGATCCTCTATCCTATCCTATCCTCTATCCTATCCTATCCTCTATCCTATCCTATCCTCTATCCTATCCTATCCTATCCTCTATCCTATCCTATCCTCTATCCTATCCTATCGTATCCTCTATCCTATCCTATCCTCTATCCGATCCTATACTCTATCCTAACCTATCCTCTATCCTATCCTATTCTCTATCCTATCCTATCCTCTATAATATCGTATCCTCTATCATATCCTATCCTCTTGCCTATGATATCATCTACCCTCTCGTATCCTCTATCCTATCCAATCTCCTACCCTATCCTCTATCCTATCCTATCCTCTATCGTCTGCTCTATCCTATCCTATCCACTATCCTATCCTATCCTCAATGCTATCCTATTCTCTATCCTCACCTATCCTTTATACTATCCAATCCTCTATCCTAACCTATCCTCTATCGTATCCTATCCTCTTTCCTATCCTATCCTCTATCCTATCCTATCCTCTATCCTAACCTACCCTCTATCCTATCCTATCCTCTATCCTATCCTATCCTCAACGCTATCCTATCCTCATTCCTATCCTATACTCCATTATATCCTATCCGCTATCCTATCATATCCTCTATCCTATAATATCCTCTATCCTATCCAATCCTCTATCCTATCCTCTATCCCATCCTCTATCCTATCCTCTATCCTATCCTATCCTCTATCCTATCCTATCCTCTATCCTATCCTATCCTCTATCCTATCCTATCCTCTATGCTATCCTATCCTCTATCCGATCCTATACTCTATCCTAACCTATCCTCTATCCTATCCTATTCTCTATCCTATCCTATACTCTATCCTAACCTATCCTCTATCCTATCCTATTCTCTATCCTATCCTATCCTCTATAATATCGTATCCTCTATCATATCCTATCCTCTTGCCTATGATATCATCTACCCTATCGTATCCTCTATCCTATCCAATCTCCTACCCTATCCTCTATCCTATCCTATCCTCTATCGTCTGCTCTATCCTATCCTATCCACTATCCTACCCTATCCTCAATGCTATCCTATTCTCTATCCTCACCTATCCTTTATACTATCCAATCCTCTATCCTAACCTATCCTCTATCCTATCCTATCCTCTTTCCTATCCTATCCTCTATCCTATCCTCTATCCTATCCTATCCTCTATCCTATCCTATCGTATCCTCTATCCTATCCTATCCTCTATCCTATCCTATCCTCTATCCTATCCTATCCTCTATCCGATCCTATACTCTATCCTAACCTATCCTCTATCCTATCCTATTCTCTATCCTATCCTATCCTCTATAATATCGTATCCTCTATCATATCCTATCCTCTTGCCTATGATATCATCTACCCTATCGTATCCTCTATCCTATCCAATCTCCTACCCTATCCTCTATCCTATCCTATCCTCTATCGTCTGCTCTATCCTATCCTATCCACTATCCTACCCTATCCTCAATGCTATCCTATTCTCTATCCTCACCTATCCTTTATACTATCCAATCCTCTATCCTAACCTATCCTCTATCCTATCCTATCCTCTTTCCTATCCTATCCTCTATCCTATCCTCTATCCTATCCTATCCTCTATCCTATCCTATCGTATCCTCTATCCTATCCTATCCTCTATCCTATCCTATCCTCTATCCTATCCTATCCTCTATCCTATCCTATCCTCTATGCTATCCTATCCTCTATCCGATCCTATACTCTATCCTAACCTATCCTCCATCCTATCCTATTCTCTATCCTATCCTATCCTCTATAATATCGTATCCTCTATCATATCCTATCCTCTTGCCTATAATATCATCTACCCTATCCTATCCTCTATCCTATCCAATCTCCTACCCTATCCTCTATCCTATCGTATCCTCTATCGTCTGCTCTATCCTATCCTATCCTCTATCGTCTGCTCTATCCTATCCTATCCACTATCCTATCCTATCCACAATGCTATCCTATTCTCTATCCTCACCTATCCTTTATACTATCCAATCCTCTATCCTAACCTATCCTCTATCCTATCCTATCCTCTTTCCTATCCTATCCTCTATCCTATCATATCCTCTATCCTAACCTACCCACTATCCTATCCTATCCTCTATCCTATCCTATCCTCAACGCTATCCTATCCTCATTCCTATCCTATACTCCATTATATCCTATCCGCTATCCCATCATATCCTCTATCCTATCTTATCCTCTATCCTATCCTCTATCCTATCCTCTATCCTATCCTCTATCCTATCCTATCCTCTATCCTATCCTATCCTCTATCCTATCCTACCCTTAATCCTATCCTATCCTATGCTCTATCCTATCCTATCCTCTATCCTATCCTATCCTCAATCCTATCCTATCCTCTATCCTCTCCTATCCTTTATACTAACCAATCCTCTATCCTATCCTCTATCCTATCCTATCCTCTATCCTATCCTATCTTCTATCCTATCCTATCCTCTATCCTATCCTATCCTGTATCCTATCCGATCCTCTATCCTATCCTATCCTCTATCCTATCCTATCCTCTATCCTATCCTATCCTCTATCCTATCCTATCCTATCCTCTATCCTATCCTATCCTCTATCCTATCCTATCGTATCCTCTATCCTATCCTATCCTCTATCCGATCCTATACTCTATCCTAACCTATCCTCTATCCTATCCTATTCTCTATCCTATCCTATCCCCTATAATATCGTATCCTCTATCATATCCTATCCTCTTGCCTATGATATCATCTACCCTATCGTATCCTCTATCCTATCCAATCTCCTACCCTATCCTCTATCCTATCCTATCCTCTATCGTCTGCTCTATCCTATCCAATCTCCTACCCTATCCTCTATCCTATCCTATCCTCTATCGTCTGCTCTATCCTATCCTATCCACTATCCTATCCTATCCTCAATGCTATCCTATTCTCTATCCTCACCTATCCTTTATACTATCCAATCCTCTATCCTAACCTATCCTCTATCCTATCCTATCCTCTTTCCTATCCTATCCTCTATCCTATCCTATCCTCTATCCTAACCTACCCTCTATCCTATCCTATCCTCTATCCTATCCTATCCTCAACGCTATCCTGTCCTCATTCCTATCCTATACTCCATTATATCCTATCCGCTATCCTATCATATCCTCTATCCTATAATATCCTCTATCCTATCCAATCCTCTATCCTATCCTCTATCCCATCCTCTATCCTATCCTCTATCCTATCCTATCCTCTATCCTATCCTATCCTCTATCCTATCCTATCCTCTATCCTATCCTATCCTATATCCTATCCTATCCTCTATCCTATCCTATCCTCTATCCTATCCTATCCTCAACGCTATCCTATCCTCATTACTATCCTATACTCCATTATATCCTATCCGCTATCGTATCATATCCTCTATCCTATAATATCCTCTATCCTATCCAATCCTCTATCCTATCCTCTATCATATCCTCTATCCTATCCTATCCTCTATCCTATCCTCTATCCTATCCTATCCTCTATCCTCTCCTATCCTTTATACTAACCAATCCTCTATCCTATCCTCTATCCTATCCTATCCTATCCTCTATCCTATCCTATCCTCTATCCTATCCTATCCTCTATCCTATCCTATCCTCTATCCTATCCTATCCTCTATCCTATCCTTTCCTCTATCCTACCCTATCCTCTATCCTATCCTATCCTCTATCCTATCCTATCGTCTATCCTATCCTATCCTCTATCCTATCCTATCCAATATCCTATCCTACCCTCTATCCTATCCTATCCTCTATCATATCCTATCCTCCATCCTATCCTATCCTCTATCCTATCCTATCCTCTATCCTATCCTATCCTCTATCCTTTCCTATCCTCTATCCTATCCTATCCTCTATCCTATCCCATCCTATCCTCTATCCTATCCTATCCTCTATCCTATCCTATCCTCTATCCTATCCTATCCTCTATCCTATCCTATCCTCTATCCTATCCTATCCTCTATCCTATCCTATCCTATCCTCTATCCTATCCTATCCTCTATCCTATCCTATCCTCTATCCTATCCTATCCTCTATCCTATCCTATCCTCTATCCTATCCTATCCTCTATCCTATCCCATCCTATCCTCTATCCTATCCTATTATCTATCCTATCCTATCCTCTATCCTATCCTATCCTCTATCCTATCCTATCCTCTATCCTATCCTATCCTCTATCCTATCCCATCCTATCCTCTATCATATCCTATCCTCTATCCTATCCTATCCTCTATCCTATCCTATCCTCTATCCTATCATATCCTATCCTCTATCCTATCCTATCCTCTATCCTATCCTATCCTCTATCCTATCCTATCCTCTATCCTATCCCATCCTATCCTCTATCCTATCCTATCCTCTATCCTATCCTATCCTCTATCCTATCCTATCCTCTATCCTATCCTATCCTCTATCCTATCCTATCCTCTACCCTATCCTAACCTCTATCCTATCCAATCTCCTACCCTATCCTCTATCCTATCGTATCCTCTATCGTCTGCTCTATCCTATCCTATCCTCTATCGTCTGCTCTATCCTATCCTATCCACTATCCTATCCTATCCACAATGCTATCCTATTCTCTATCCTCACCTATCCTTTATACTATCCAATCCTCTATCCTAACCTATCCTCTATCCTATCCTATCCTCTTTCCTATCCTATCCTCTATCCTATCATATCCTCTATCCTAACCTACCCTCTATCCTATCCTATCCTCTATCCTATCCTATCCTCAACGCTATCCTATCCTCATTCCTATCCTATACTCCATTATATCCTATCCGCTATCCCATCATATCCTCTATCCTATAATATCCTCTATCCTATCCAATCCTCTATCCTATCCTCTATCCTATCCTCTATCCTATCCTATCCTCTATCCTATCCTATCCTCTATCCTATCCTCTATCCTATCCTATCCTCTATCCTATCCTATCCTCTATCCTATCCTATCCTCTATCCTATCCTATCCTCTATCCTAACCTATCCTCTATCCTATCCTATCCTCTATCCTATCCTATCCTCAACGCTATCCTATCCTCATTACTATCCTATACTCCATTATATCCTATCCGCTATCGTATCATATCCTCTATCCTATAATATCCTCTATCCTATCCAATCCTCTATCCTATCCTCTATCATATCCTCTATCCTATCCTATCCTCTATCCTATCCTCTATCCTATCCTATCCTCTATCCTCTCCCATCCTTTATACTAACCAATCCTCTATCCTATCCTCTATCCTATCCTATCCTCCATCCTATCCTATCCTCTATCCTATCCTATCCTCTATCCTATCCTATCCTCTATCCTATCCTATCCTCTATCCTATCCTATCCTCTATGCTATCCTATCCTCTATCCTATCCTATCCTATCCTCTATCCTATCCTATTTTCTATCCTATCCTATCCTCTATCCTATCCTATCCTCTATCCTATCCTATTCTCTACACTATCCTAACCTCTATCCTATCCTATCCTCAACCCTATCCTATCCTCAATCCTATCCTATACTCCATTATATCCTATCCTCCATCCTAACCTATCCTCTATCCTATCCTATCCTCTATCCTATCCTATCCTGAACCCTATCCTATCCTATACTCCATTATATCCTATCCGCTATCCTATCAAATCCTCTATCCTATCCAATCCTCTATCCTATCCTCTATCCTATCCTCTATCCTATCCTCTATCCTATCCTCTATCCTATCCTATCCTCTATCCTATCCTATCCTCTATCCTATCCTATCCTCTATCCTATCCTATCCTCATTACTATCGTATACTCCATTATATCCTATCCGCTATCGTATCATATCCTCTATCCTATAATATCCTCTATCCTATCCAATCGTCTATCCTATCCTCTATCATATCCTCTATCCTATCCTATCCTCTATCCTATCCTCTATCCTATCCTATCTTCTATCCTATACTATCGTATCCTCTATCCTATCCTATCCTCTATCCTATCCTATCCTCTATGCTATCCTATCCTCTATCCGATCCTATACTCTATCCTAACCTATCCTCTATCCTATCCTATTCTCTATCCTATCCTATCCTCTATAATATCGTATCCTCTATCATATCCTATCCTCTTGCCTATGATATCATCTACCCTATCGTATCCTCTATCCTATCCAATCTCCTATCCTATCCTCTATCCTATCCCATCCTATCCTCTATCCTATCCTATCCTCTATCCTATCCTATCCTCTATCCTATCCTATCCTCTATCGTATCCTATCCTCTATCCTATCCTATCCTCTACCCTATCCTATCCTCTATCCTATCCAATCTCCTACCCTATCCTCTATCCTATCGTATCCTCTATCGTCTGCTCTATCCTATCCTATCCTCTATCGTCTGCTCTATCCTATCCTATCCACTATCCTATCCTATCCACAATGCTATCCTATTCTCTATCCTCACCTATCCTTTATACTATCCAATCCTCTATCCTAACCTATCCTCTATCCTATCCTATCCTCTTTCCTATCCTATCCTCTATCCTATCATATCCTCTATCCTAACCTACCCTCTATCCTATCCTATCCTCTATCCTATCCTATCCTCAACGCTATCCTATCCTCATTCCTATCCTATACTCCATTATATCCTATCCGCTATCCCATCATATCCTCTATCCTATAATATCCTCTATCCTATCCAATCCTCTATCCTATCCTCTATCCTATCCTCTATCCTATCCTATCCTCTATCCTATCCTATCCTCTATCCTATCCTCTATCCTATCCTATCCTCTATCCTATCCTATCCTCTATCCTATCCTATCCTCTATCCTATCCTATCCTCTATCCTAACCTATCCTCTATCCTATCCTATCCTCTATCCTATCCTATCCTCAACGCTATCCTATCCTCATTACTATCCTATACTCCATTATATCCTATCCGCTATCGTATCATATCCTCTATCCTATAATATCCTCTATCCTATCCAATCCTCTATCCTATCCTCTATCATATCCTCTATCCTATCCTATCCTCTATCCTATCCTCTATCCTATCCTATCCTCTATCCTCTCCCATCCTTTATACTAACCAATCCTCTATCCTATCCTCTATCCTATCCTATCCTCCATCCTATCCTATCCTCTATCCTATCCTATCCTCTATCCTATCCTATCCTCTATCCTATCCTATCCTCTATCCTATCCTATCCTCTATGCTATCCTATCCTCTATCCTATCCTATCCTATCCTCTATCCTATCCTATTTTCTATCCTATCCTATCCTCTATCCTATCCTATCCTCTATCCTATCCTATTCTCTACACTATCCTAACCTCTATCCTATCATATCCTCTATCCTATCCTATCCTCTATCCTATCCTATCCTCTATTCTATCCTATCCTCTATCCTATCCTATCCTCTATCCTATCCTATCCTCTATCCTATCCTATCCTCCATCCTAACCTATCCTCTATCCTATCCTATCCTCTATCCTATCCTATCCTCATTCCTATCCTATACTCCATTATATCCTATCCGCTATCCTATCATATCCTCTATCCTATCCAATCCTCTATCCTATCCTCTATCCTATCCTCTATCCTATCCTATCCTCTATCCTATCCTATCCTCTATCCTATCCTATCCTCTATCCTATCCTATCCTCTATCCTATCCTATCCTCAACGCTATCCTATCCTCATTACTATCGTATACTCCATTATATCCTATCCGCTATCGTATCATATCCTCTATCCTATAATATCCTCTATCCTATCCAATCGTCTATCCTATCCTCTATCATATCCTCTATCCTATCCTATCCTCTATCCTATCCTCTAACCTATGATATCTTCTATCCTATCCTATCGTATCCTCTATCCTATCCTATCCTCTATCCTATCCTATCCTCTATCCTATCCTATCCTCTATGCTATCCTATCCTCTATCCGATCCTATACTCTATCCTAACCTATCCTCTATCCTATCCTATTCTCTATCCTATCCTATCCTCTACAATATCGTATCCTCTATCATATCCTATCCTCTTGCCTATGATATCATCTACCCTATCGTATCCTCTATCCTATCCAATCTCCTACCCTATCCTCTATCCTATCCTATCCTCTATCGTCTGCTCTATCCTATCCTATCCACTATCCTATCCTATCCTCAATGCTATCCTATTCTCTATCCTCACCCATCCTTTATACTATCCAATCCTCTATCCTAACCTATCCTCTATCCTATCCTATCCTCTTTCCTATCCTATCCTCTATCCTATCCTCTATCCTATCCTATCCTCTATCCTATCCTATCGTATCCTCTATCCTATCCTATCCTCTATCCTATCCTATCCTCTATCCTATCCTATCCTCTATGCTATCCTATCCTCTATCCGATCCTATACTCTATCCTAACCTATCCTCTATACTATCCTATTCTCTATCCTTTCCTATCCTCTATAATATCGTATCCTCTATCATATCCTATCCTCTTGCCTATAATATCATCTACCCTATCCTATCCTCTATCCTATCCAATCTCCTACCCTATCCTCTATCCTATCGTATCCTCTATCGTCTGCTCTATCCTATCCTATCCTCTATCGTCTGCTCTATCCTATCCTATCCATTATCCTATCCTATCCACAATGCTATCCTATTCTCTATCCTCACCTATCCTTTATACTATCCAATCCTCTATCCTAACCTATCCTCTATCCTATCCTATCCTCTTTCCTATCCTATCCTCTATCCTATCATATCCTCTATCCTAACCTACCCTCTATCCTATCCTATCCTCTATCCTATCCTATCCTCAACGCTATCCTATCCTCATTCCTATCCTATACTCCATTATATCCTATCCGCTATCCCATCATATCCTCTATCCTATAATATCCTCTATCCTATCCAATCCTCTATCCTATCCTCTATCCTATCCTCTATCCTATCCTATCCTCTATCCTATCCTATCCTCTATCCTATCCTATCCTCTATCCTATCCTCTATCCTATCCTATCCTCTATCGTATCCTATCCTCTATCCTATCCTATCCTCTATCCTATCCTATCCTCTATCCTAACCTATCCTCTATCCTATCCTATCCTCTATCCTATCCTATCCTCAACGCTATCCTATCCTCATTACTATCCTATACTCCATTATATCCTATCCGCTATCGTATCATATCCTCTATCCTATAATATCCTCTATCCTATCCAATCCTCTATCCTATCCTCTATCATATCCTCTATCCTATCCTATCCTCTATCCTATCCTCTATCCTATCCTATCCTCTATCCTCTCCCATCCTTTATACTAACCAATCCTCTATCCTATCCTCTATCCTATCCTATCCTCCATCCCATCCTATCCTCTATCCTATCCTATCCTCTATCCTATCCTATCCTCTATCCTATCCTATCCTCTATCCTATCCTATCCTCTATGCTATCCTATCCTCTATCCTATCCTATCCTATCCTCTATCCTATCCTATTTTCTATCCTATCCTATCCTCTATCCTATCCTATCCTCTATCCTATCCTATTCTCTACACTATCCTAACCTCTATCCTATCCTATCCTCAACCCTATCCTATCCTCAATCCTATCCTATACTCCATTATATCCTATCCTCTATCCTATCATATCCTCTATCCTATCCTATCCTCTATCCTATCCTATCCTCTATTCTATCCTATCCTCTATCCTATCCTATCCTCTATCCTATCCTATCCTCTATCCTATCCTATCCTCCATCCTAACCTATCCTCTATCCTATCCTATCCTCTATCCTATCCTATCCTGAACCCTATCCTATCCTCATTCCTATCCTATACTCCATTATATCCTATCCGCTATCCTATCATATCCTCTATCCTATCCAATCCTCTATCCTATCCTCTATCCTATCCTCTATCCTATCCTATCCTCTATCCTATCCTATCCTCTATCCTATCCTATCCTCTATCCTATCCTATCCTCTATCCTATCCTATCCTCAACGCTATCCTATCCTCATTACTATCGTATACTCCATTATATCCTATCCGCTATCGTATCATATCCTCTATCCTATAATATCCTCTATCCTATCCAATCGTCTATCCTATCCTCTATCATATCCTCTATCCTATCCTATCCTCTATCCTATCCTATCCTCTATCCTATCCTCTATCCTATCCTATCCTCTATCCTATCCTATCCTCTATCCTATCCTATCCTCTATCCTGTCCTATCCTCTATCCTAACCTATCCTCTATCCTATCCTATCCTCTATCCTATCCTATCCTCAACGCTATCCTATCCTCATTACTATCCTATACTCCATTATATCCTATCCGCTATCGTATCATATCCTCTATCCTATAATATCCTCTATCCTATCCAATCCTCTATCCTATCCTCTATCATATCCTCTATCCTATCCTATCCTCTATCCTATCCTCTATCCTATCCTATCCTCTATCCTCTCCCATCCTTTATACTAACCAATCCTCTATCCTATCCTCTATCCTATCCTATCCTCCATCCTATCCTATCCTCTATCCTATCCTATCCTCTATCCTATCCTATCCTCTATCCTATCCTATCCTCTATCCTATCCTATCCTCTATGCTATCCTATCCTCTATCCTATCCTATCCTATCCTCTATCCTATCCTATTTTCTATCCTATCCTATCCTCTATCCTATCCTATCCTCTATCCTATCCTATTCTCTACACTATCCTAACCTCTATCCTATCATATCCTCTATCCTATCCTATCCTCTATCCTATCCTATCCTCTATTCTATCCTATCCTCTATCCTATCCTATCCTCTATCCAATCCTATCCTCTATCCTATCCTATCCTCCATCCTAACCTATCCTCTATCCTATCCTATCCTATCCTCATTCCTATCCTATACTCCATTATATCCTATCCGCTATCCTATCATATCCTCTATCCTATCCAATCCTCTATCCTATCCTCTATCCTATCCTCTATCCTATCCTATCCTCTATCCTATCCTATCCTCTATCCTATCCTATCCTCTATCCTATCCTATCCTCTATCCTATCCTATCCTCTATCCTATCCTATCCTCAACGCTATCCTATCCTCATTCCTATCCTATACTCCATTATATCCTATCCGCTATCCTATCATATCCTCTATCCTATCCAATCCTCTATCCTATCCTCTATCCTATCCTCTATCCTATCCTATCCTCTATCCTATCCTATCCTCTATCCTATCCTATCCTCTATCCTATCCTATCCTCTATCCTATCCTATCCTCAACGCTATCCTATCCTCATTACTATCGTATACTCCATTATATCCTATCCGCTATCGTATCATATCCTCTATCCTATAATATCCTCTATCCTATCCAATCGTCTATCCTATCCTCTATCATATCCTCTATCCTATCCTATCCTCTATCCTATCCTATCCTCTATCCTATCCTCTATCCTATCCTATCCTCTATCCTATCCTATCCTCTATCCTATCCTATCCTCTATCCTATCCTATCCTCTATCCTAACCTATCCTCTATCCTATCCTATCCTCTATCCTATCCTATCCTCAACGCTATCCTATCCTCATTACTATCCTATACTCCATTATATCCTATCCGCTATCGTATCATATCCTCTATCCTATAATATCCTCTATCCTATCCAATCCTCTATCCTATCCTCTATCATATCCTCTATCCTATCCTATCCTCTATCCTATCCTCTATCCTATCCTATCCTCTATCCTCTCCCATCCTTTATACTAACCAATCCTCTATCCTATCCTCTATCCTATCCTATCCTCCATCCTATCCTATCCTCTATCCTATCCTATCCTCTATCCTATCCTATCCTCTATCCTATCCTATCCTCTATCCTATCCTATCCTCTATGCTATCCTATCCTCTATCCTATCCTATCCTATCCTCTATCCTATCCTATTTTCTATCCTATCCTATCCTCTATCCTATCCTATCCTCTATCCTATCCTATTCTCTACACTATCCTAACCTCTATCCTATCATATCCTCTATCCTATCCTATCCTCTATCCTATCCTATCCTCTATTCTATCCTATCCTCTATCCTATCCTATCCTCTATCCAATCCTATCCTCTATCCTATCCTATCCTCCATCCTAACCTATCCTCTATCCTATCCTATCCTATCCTCATTCCTATCCTATACTCCATTATATCCTATCCGCTATCCTATCATATCCTCTATCCTATCCAATCCTCTATCCTATCCTCTATCCTATCCTCTATCCTATCCTATCCTCTATCCTATCCTATCCTCTATCCTATCCTATCCTCTATCCTATCCTATCCTCTATCCTATCCTATCCTCTATCCTATCCTATCCTCAACGCTATCCTATCCTCATTACTATCGTATACTCCATTATATCCTATCCGCTATCGTATCATATCCTCTATCCTATAATATCCTCTATCCTATCCAATCGTCTATCCTATCCTCTATCATATCCTCTATCCTATCCTATCCTCTATCCTATCCTCTATCCTATCCTATCTTCTATCCTATCCTATCGTATCCTCTATCCTATCCTATCCTCTATCCTATCCTATCCTCTATCCTATCCTATCCTCTATGCTATCCTATCCTCTATCCGATCCTATACTCTATCCTAACCTATCCTCTATCCTATCCTATTCTCTATCCTATCCTATCCTCTACAATATCGTATCCTCTATCATATCCTATCCTCTTGCCTATGATATCATCTACCCTATCGTATCCTCTATCCTATCCAATCTCCTACCCTATCCTCTATCCTATCCTATCCTCTATCGTCTGCTCTATCCTATCCTATCCACTATCCTATCCTATCCTCAATGCTATCCTATTCTCTATCCTCACCCATCCTTTATACTATCCAATCCTCTATCCTAACCTATCCTCTATCCTATCCTATCCTCTTTCCTATCCTATCCTCTATCCTATCCTCTATCCTATCCTATCCTCTATCCTATCCTATCGTATCCTCTATCCTATCCTATCCTCTATCCTATCCTATCCTCTATCCTATCCTATCCTCTATGCTATCCTATCCTCTATCCGATCCTATACTCTATCCTAACCTATCCTCTATCCTATCCTATTCTCTATCCTTTCCTATCCTCTATAATATCGTATCCTCTATCATATCCTATCCTCTTGCCTATAATATCATCTACCCTATCCTATCCTCTATCCTATCCAATCTCCTACCCTATCCTCTATCCTATCGTATCCTCTATCGTCTGCTCTATCCTATCCTATCCTCTATCGTCTGCTCTATCCTATCCTATCAATTATCCTATCCTATCCACAATGCTATCCTATTCTCTATCCTCACCTATCCTTTATACTATCCAATCCTCTATCCTAACCTATCCTCTATCCTATCCTATCCTCCTTCCTATCCTATCCTCTATCCTATCATATCCTCTATCCTAACCTACCCTCTATCCTATCCTATCCTCTATCCTATCCTATCCTCAACGCTATCCTATCCTCATTCCTATCCTATACTCCATTATATCCTATCCGCTATCCCATCATATCCTCTATCCTATAATATCCTCTATCCTATCCAATCCTCTATCCTATCCTCTATCCTATCCTCTATCCTATCCTATCCTCTATCCTATCCTATCCTCTATCCTATCCTCTATCCTATCCTATCCTCTATCGTATCCTATCCTCTATCCTATCCTATCCTCTATCCTATCCTATCCTCTATCCTAACCTATCCTCTATCCTATCCTATCCTCTATCCTATCCTATCCTCAACGCTATCCTATCCTCATTACTATCCTATACTCCATTATATCCTATCCGCTATCGTATCATATCCTCTATCCTATAATATCCTCTATCCTATCCAATCCTCTATCCTATCCTCTATCATATCCTCTATCCTATCCTATCCTCTATCCTATCCTCTATCCTATCCTATCCTCTATCCTCTCCCATCCTTTATACTAACCAATCCTCTATCCTATCCTCTATCCTATCCTATCCTCCATCCTATCCTATCCTCTATCCTATCCTATCCTCTATCCTATCCTATCCTCTATCCTATCCTATCCTCTATCCTATCCTATCCTCTATGCTATCCTATCCTGTATCGTATCCTATCCTATCCTCTATCCTATCCTATTTTCTATCCTATCCTATCCTCTATCCTATCCTATCCTCTATCCTATCCTATTCTCTACACTATCCTAACCTCTATCCTATCCTATCCTCAACCCTATCCTATCCTCAATCCTATCCTATACTCCATTATATCCTATCCTCTATCCTATCATATCCTCTATCCTATCCTATCCTCTATCCTATCCTATCCTCTATTCTATCCTATCCTCTATCCTATCCTATCCTCTATCCTATCCTATCCTCTATCCTATCCTATCCTCCATCCTAACCTATCCTCTATCCTATCCTATCCTCTATCCTATCCTATCCTGAACCCTATCCTATCCTCATTCCTATCCTATACTCCATTATATCCTATCCGCTATCCTATCATATCCTCTATCCTATCCAATCCTCTATCCTATCCTCTATCCTATCCTCTATCCTATCCTATCCTCTATCCTATCCTATCCTCTATCCTATCCTATCCTCTATCCTATCCTATCCTCTATCCTATCCTATCCTCAACGCTATCCTATCCTCATTACTATCGTATACTCCATTATATCCTATCCGCTATCGTATCATATCCTCTATCCTATAATATCCTCTATCCTATCCAATCGTCTATCCTATCCTCTATCATATCCTCTATCCTATCCTATCCTCTATCCTATCCTATCCTCTATCCTATCCTCTATCCTATCCTCTATCCTATCCTATCTTCTATCCTATCCTATCGTATCCTCTATCCTATCCTATCCTCTATCCTATCCTATCCTCTATCCTATCCTATCCTCTATGCTATCCTATCCTCTATCCGATCCTATACTCTATCCTAACCTATCCTCTATCCTATCCTATTCTCTATCCTATCCTATCCTCTATCATATCCTATCCTCTTGCCTACGATATCATCTACCCTATCGTATCCTCTATCCTATCCAATCTCCTATCCTATCCTCTATCCTATCCCATCCTATCCTCTATCCTATCCTATCCTCTATCCTATCCTATCCTCTATCCTATCCTATCCTCTATCCTATCCTATCCTCTATCCTATCCTATCCTCTACCCTATCCTATCCTCTATCCTATCCAATCTCCTACCCTATCCTCTATCCTATCGTATCCTCTATCGTCTGCTCTATCCTATCCTATCCTCTATCGTCTGCTCTATCCTATCCTATCCACTATCCTATCCTATCCACAATGCTATCCTATTATCTATCCTCACCTATCCTTTATACTATCCAATCCTCTATCCTAACCTATCCTCTATCCTATCCTATCCTCTTTCCTATCCTATCCTCTATCCTATCATATCCTCTATCCTAACCTACCCTCTATCCTATCCTATCCTCTATCCTATCCTATCCTCAACGCTATCCTATCCTCATTCCTATCCTATACTCCATTATATCCTATCCGCTATCCCATCATATCCTCTATCCTATAATATCCTCTATCCTATCCAATCCTCTATCCTATCCTCTATCCTATCCTCTATCCTATCATATCCTCTATCCTATCCTATCCTCTATCCTATCCTATCCTCTATTCTATCCTATCCTATCCTCTATTCTATCCTATCCTCTATCCTATCCTATCCTCTATCCTATCCTTTCCTCTATCCTATCCTATCCTCTATCCTAACCTATCCTCTATCCTATCCTATCCTCTATCCTATCCTATCCTGAACCCTATCCTATCCTCATTCCTGTCCTATACTCCATTATATCCTATCCGCTATCCTATCATATCCTCATTCCTATCCTATACTCCATTATATCCTCTATCGTCTGCTCTATCCTATCCTATCCACTATCCTATCCTATCCTCAATGCTATCCTATTCTCTATCCTCACCTATCCTTTATACTATCCAATCCTCTATCCTAACCTATCCTCTATCCTATCCTATCCTCTTTCCTATCCTATCCTCTATCCTATCCTATCCTATCCTCTATCCTATCCTATCCTCTATCCTATCCTATCCTCTATCCTATCCTATCCTCTATCCTATCCTATCCTCTATCCTAACCTATCCTCTATCCTATCCTATCCTCTATCCTATCCTATCCTCAACGCTATCCTATCATCATTACTATCCTATACTCCATTATATCATATCCGCTATCGTATCATATCCTCTATCCTATAATATCCTCTATCCTATCCAATCCTCTATCCTATCCTCTATCATATCCTCTATCCTATCCTATCCTCTATCCTATCCTCTATCCTATCCTCTATCCTATCCTCTATCCTCTCCTATCCTTTATACTAACCAATCCTCTATCCTATCCTCTATCCTATCCTATCCTATCCTCTATCCTATCCTATCCTCTATCCTATCCTATCCTCTATCCTATCCTATCCTCTATCCTATCCTTTCCTATCCTCTATCCTACCCTATCCTCTATCCTATCCTATCCTCTATCCTATCCTATCCTCTATCATAACCTACCCTCTATCCTATTCTATCCTCTATCCTATCCTATCCTCTATCCTATCCTATCCTCTATCATAACCTACCCTCTATCCTATTCTATCCTCTATCCTATCCTATCCTCAACGCTATCCTATCCTCATTACTATCCTATACTCCATTATATCCTATCCGCTATCGTATCATATCCTCTATCCTATAATATCCTCTATCCTATCCAATCCTCTATCCTATCCTCTATCATATCCTCTATCCTATCCTATCCTCTATCCTATCCTCTATCCTATCCTATCCTCTATCCTCTCCTATCCTTTATACTAACCAATCCTCTATCCTATCCTCTATCCTATCCTATCCAATCCTCTATCCTATCCTATCCTCTATCCTATCCTATCCTCTATCCTATCCTATCCTCTATCCTATCCTATCCTCTATCCTATCCTTTCCTCTGTCCTATCATATCCTCTATCCTATCCTATCCTCTATCCTATCCTATCCTCAACGCTATCCTATCCTCATTCCTATCCTATACTCCATTATATCCTATCCGCTATCCCATCATATCCTCTATCCTATAATATCCTCTATCCTATCCAATCCTCTATCCTATCCTCTATCCTATCCTCTATCCTATCCTATCCTCTATCCTATCCTATCCTCTATCCTATCCTATCCTCTATCCTATCCTATCCTCTATCCTATCCTATCCTCTATCCTATCCTATCCTCTATCCTATCCTATCCTCTATCCTATCCTATCCTCTATCCTATCCTATCCTCTATCCTATCCTATCCTCTATCCTATCCTATCCTCTATCCTATCCTATCCTCTATCCTATCCTATCCTCTATCCTATCCTATCCTCTATCCTATCCTATCCTCTATCCTATCCTATCCTCTATCCTATCCTATCCTCTATCCTATCCTCTATCCTATCCTCTATCCTATCCTCTATCCTATCCTATCCTCTATCCTATCCTATCCTCTATCCTATCCTATCCTCTATCCTATCCTATCCTCTATCCTATCCTATCCTCTATCCTAACCTATCCTCTATCCTATCCTATCCTCTATCCTATCCTATCCTCTATCCTATCCTATCCTCTATCCTACCCTATCCTCTATCCTATCCTATCCTCTATCCTATCCAATCCTCTATCCTAACCTATCCTCTATCCTATCCTATCCTCTTTCCTATCCTATCCTCTATCCTATCATATCCTCTATCCTAACCTACCCTCTATCCTATCCTATCCTCTATCCTATCCTATCCTCAACGCTATCCTATCCTCATTCCTATCCTATACTCCATTATATCCTATCCGCTATCCCATCATATCCTCTATCCTATAATATCCTCTATCCTATCCAATCCTCTATCCTATCCTCTATCCTATCCTCTATCCTATCCTATCCTCTATCCTATCCTCTATCCTATCCTATCCTCTATCCTATCCTCTATCCTATCCTCTATCCTATCCTATCCTCTATCCTATCCTGTCCTCTATCCTATCCTATCCTCTATCCTATCCTATCCTCTATCCTATCCTATCCTCTATCCTAACCTATCCTCTATCCTATCCTATCCTCTATCCTATCCTATCCTCAACGCTATCCTATCCTCATTACTATCCTATACTCCATTATATCCTATCAGCTATCGTATCATATCCTCTATCCTATAATATCCTCTATCCTATCCAATCCTCTATCTTATCCTCTATCATATCCTCTATCCTATCCTATCCCCTATCCTATCCTCTATCCCTATCCTATCCTCTATCCTATCCTATCCTCAACGCTATCCTATCCTCATTACTATCCTATACTCCATTATATCCTATCAGCTATCGTATCATATCCTCTATCCTATAATATCCTCTATCCTATCCAATCCTCTATCTTATCCTCTATCATATCCTCTATCCTATCCTATCCTCTATCCTATCCTCTATCCTATCCTATCCTCTATCCTCTCCTATCCTTTATACTAACCAATCCTCTATCCTATCCTCTATCCTATCCTATCCTCTTGCCTATAATATCATCTACCCTATCCTATCCTCTATCCTATCCAATCTCCTACCCTATCCTCTATCCTATCCTATCCTCTATCGTCTGCTCTATCCTATCCTATCCTCTATCGTCTGCTCTATCCTATCCTATCCACTATCCTATCCTATCCACAATGCTATCCTATTCTCTATCCTCACCTATCCTTTATACTATCCAATCCTCTATCCTAACCTATCCTCTATCCTATCCTATCCTCTTTCCTATCCTATCCTCTATCCTATCATATCCTCTATCCTAACCTACCCTCTATCCTATCCTATCCTCTATCCTATCCTATCCTTAACGCTATCCTATCCTCATTACTATCCTATACTCCATTATATCCTATCAGCTATCGTATCATATCCTCTATCCTATAATATCCTCTATCCTATCCAATCCTCTATCTTATCCTCTATCATATCCTCTATCCTATCCTATCCTCTATCCTATCCTCTATCCTATCCTATCCTCTATCCTCTCCTATCCTTTATACTAAACAATCCTCTATCCTATCCTCTATCCTATCCTATCCTCTATCCTATCCTATCCTCTATCCTATCCTATCCTCTATCCTATCCTATCCTCTATCCTATCCTATCCTCTATCCTATCCTATCCTCTATCCTATCCTATCCTCTATCCTATCCTATCCTCTATCCTATCCTATCCTCTATCCTATCCTATCCTCTATCCTATCCTATCCTCTATCCTATCCTATCCTCTATCCTATCCTATTCTCTACACTATCCTAACCTCTATCCTATCCTATCCTCAACCCTATCCTATCCTCATTCCTATCCTATACTCCATTATATCCTATCCTCTATCCTATCCCATCCTCTATCCTATCCTATCCTCTATCCTATCCTATCCTCTATCCTATCCTATCCTCTATTCTATCCTATCCTCTATCCTATCCTATCCTCTATCCTATCCCATCCTCTATCCTATCCTATCCTCTATCCTAACCTATCCTCTATCCTAACCTATCCTCTATCCTATCCTCTATCCTATCCTCTATCCTATCCTATCCTCTATCCTATCCTATCCTCTATCCTATCCTATCCTCTATCCTATCCTATCCTCTATCCTATCCTATCCTCTATCCTAACCTATCCTCTATCCTATCCTATCCTCTATCCTATCCTATCCTCTATCCTATCCTATCCTCAACGCTATCCTATCCTCATTACTATCGTATACTCCATTATATCCTATCCGCTATCGTATCATATCCTCTATCCTATAATATCCTCTATCCTATCCAATCGTCTATCCTATCCTCTATCATATCCTCTATCCTATCCTATCCTCTATCCTATCCTCTATCCTATCCTATCCTCTATCCTATCCTATCCTCTATCCTATCCTACCCTCAATCCTATCCTATCCTATGCTCAATCCTATCCTATCCTCTATCCTCTCCTATCCTTTATACTAACCAATCCTCTATCCTATCCTCTATCCTATCCTATCCTCTATCCTATCCTATCCTCTATCCTATCCTATCCTCTATCCTATCCTATCCTCTATCCTATCCTCTATCCTATCCTATCCTCTATCCTATCCTATCCTCTATCCTATCCTATCCTCTATCCTATCCTATCCTCTATCCTATCCTATCCTCTATCCTATCCTATCCTCTATCCTATCCTATCCTCTATCCTATCCTATCCTCTATCCTATCCTATCCTCTATCCTATCCTATCCTCTATCCTATCCTATCCTCTATCCTATCCTATCCTCTATCCTATCCTATCCTCTATCCTATCCTATCCTCTATCCTATCCTATCCTCTATCCTATCCTATCCTCTATCCTATCCTCTATCCTATCCTCTATCCTATCCTCTATCCTATCCTATCCTCTATCCTATCCTATCCTCTATCCTATCCTATCCTCTATCCTATCCTATCCTCTATCCTATCCTATCCTCTATCCTAACCTATCCTCTATCCTATCCTATCCTCTATCCTATCCTATCCTCTATCCTATCCTATCCTCTATCCTACCCTATCCTCTATCCTATCCTATCCTCTATCCTATCCAATCCTCTATCCTAACCTATCCTCTATCCTATCCTATCCTCTTTCCTATCCTATCCTCTATCCTATCATATCCTCTATCCTAACCTACCCTCTATCCTATCCTATCCTCTATCCTATCCTATCCTCAACGCTATCCTATCCTCATTCCTATCCTATACTCCATTATATCCTATCCGCTATCCCATCATATCCTCTATCCTATAATATCCTCTATCCTATCCAATCCTCTATCCTATCCTCTATCCTATCCTCTATCCTATCCTATCCTCTATCCTATCCTCTATCCTATCCTATCCTCTATCCTATCCTCTATCCTATCCTCTATCCTATCCTATCCTCTATCCTATCCTATCCTCTATCCTATCCTATCCTCTATCCTATCCTATCCTCTATCCTATCCTATCCTCTATCCTAACCTATCCTCTATCCTATCCTATCCTCTATCCTATCCTATCCTCAACGCTATCCTATCCTCATTACTATCCTATACTCCATTATATCCTATCAGCTATCGTATCATATCCTCTATCCTATAATATCCTCTATCCTATCCAATCCTCTATCTTATCCTCTATCATATCCTCTATCCTATCCTATCCTCTATCCTATCCTCTATCCCTATCCTATCCTCTATCCTATCCTATCCTCAACGCTATCCTATCCTCATTACTATCCTATACTCCATTATATCCTACCCTCAATCCTATCCTATCCCATGCTCTATCCTATCCTATCCTCTATCCTATCCTATCCTCTATCCTATCCGATCCTCTATCCTATCCTATCCTCTATCCTATCCTATCCTCTATCCTATCCTATCCTCTATCCTATCCTATCCTCTATCCTATCCTATCCTATCCTCTATCCTATCCTATCCTCTATCCTATCCTATCCTCTATCCTATCCTATCGTATCCTCTATCCTATCCTATCCTCTATCCTATCCTATCCTCTATCCTATCCTATCCTCTATGCTATCCTATCCCCTATCCTATCCTATACTCTATCCTAACCTATCCTCTATCCTATCCTATTCTCTATCCTATCCTATCCTCTATAATATCGTATCCTCTATCATATCCTATCCTCTTGCCTATGATATCATCTACCCTATCGTATCCTCTATCCTATCCAATCTCCTACCCTATCCTCTATCCTATCCTATCCTCTATCGTCTGCTCTATCCTATCCTATCCACTATCCTATCCTATCCTCAATGCTATCCTATTCTCTATCCTCACCTATCCTTTATACTATCCAATCCTCTATCCTAACCTATCCTCTATCCTATCCTATCCTCTTTCCTATCCTATCCTCTATCCTATCCTATCCTCTATCCTAACCTACCCTCTATCCTATTCTATCCGCTATCCTATCATATCCTCTATCCTATAATATCCTCTATCCTATCCAATCCATAATCCTATCCTCTATCCCATCCTCTATCCTATCCTCTATCCTATCCTATCCTCTATCCTATCCTATCCTCTATCCTATCCTATCCTCTATCCTATCCTATCCTCTATCCTATCCTATCCTCTATCCTAACCTATCCTCTATCCTATCCTATCCTCTATCCTATCCTATCCTCAACGCTATCCTATCATCATTACTATCCTATACTCCATTATATCATATCCGCTATCGTATCATATCCTCTATCCTATAATATCCTCTATCCTATCCAATCCTCTATCCTATCCTCTATCATATCCTCTATCCTATCCTATCCTCTATCCTATCCTCTATCCTGTCCTATCCTCTATCCTCTCCTATCCTTTATACTAACCAATCCTCTATCCTATCCTCTATCCCATCCTCTATCCTATCCTCTATCCTATCCTATCCTCTATCCTATCCTATCCTCTATCCTATCCTATCCTCTATCCTATCCTATCCTCTATCCTATCCTATCCTCTATCCTAACCTATCCTCTATCCTATCCTATCCTCTATCCTATCCTATCCTCAACGCTATCCTATCATCATTACTATCCTATACTCCATTATATCATATCCGTTATCGTATCATATCCTCTATCCTATAATATCCTCTATCCTATCCAATCCTCTATCCTATCCTCTATCATATCCTCTATCCTATCCTATCCTCTATCCTATCCTCTATCCTGCCCTATCCTCTATCCTATCCTATCCTCTATCCTATCCTATCCTCTATCCTATCCTATCCTCTATCCTATCCTATCCTATCCTCTATCCTACCCTATCCTCTATCCTATCCTATCCTCTATCCTATCCTATCCTCTATCCTATCCTATCCTATCCTCTATCCTATCCTATCCTCTATCCTATCCTATCCTCTATCCTATCCTATCCTCTATCCTATCCTATCCTCTATCCTATCCTATCCTCTATCCTATCCTATTCTCTACACTATCCTAACCTCTATCCTATCCTATCCTCAACCCTATCCTATCCTCATTCCTATCCTATACTCCATTATATCCTATCCTCTATCCTATCATATCCTCTATCCTATCCTATCCTCTATCCTATCCTATCCTCTATTCTATCCTATCCTATCCTCTATTCTATCCTATCCTCTATCCTATCCTATCCTCTATCCTATCCTATCCTCTATCCTATCCTATCCTCTATCCTAACCTATCCTCTATCCTATCCTATCCTCTATCCTATCCTATCATGAACCCTATCCTATCCTCATTCCTATCCTATACTCCATTATATCCTATCCGCTATCCTATCATATCCTCTATCCTATCCAATCCTCTATCCTATCCTCTATCCTATCCTATCCTCTATCCTATCCTATCCTCTATCCTATCCTATCCTCAATCCTATCCTATCCTCTATCCTAACCTATTCTCTATCCTATCCTATACTCTATCCTATCCTATCCTCTATCCTATCCTATCGTATCCTCTATCCTATCCTATCCTCTATCCTATCCTATCCTCTATCCTATCCTATCCTCTATGCTATCCTATCCTCTATCCGATCCTATACTCTATCCTAACCTATCCTCTATCCTATCCTATTCTCTATCCTATCCTATCCTCTATAATATCGTATCCTCTATCATATCCTATCCTCTTGCCTATGATATCATCTACCCTATCGTATCCTCTATCCTATCCAATCTCCTACCCTATCCTCTATCCTATCCTATCCTCTATCTTCTGCTCTATCCTATCCTATCCACTATCCTATCCTATCCTCAATGCTATCCTATTCTCTATCCTCACCTATCCTTTATACTATCCAATCCTCTATCCTAACCTATCCTGTATCCTAACCTATCCTCTATCCTATCCTATTCTCTATCCTATCCTATCCTCTATAATATCGTATCCTCTATCATATCCTATCCTCTTGCCTATGATATCATCTACCCTATCGTATCCTCTATCCTATCCAATCTCCTACCCTATCCTCTATCCTATCCTATCCTCTATCGTCTGCTCTATCCTATCCTATCCACTATCCTATCCTATCCTCAATGCTATCCTATTCTCTATCCTCACCTATCCTTTATACTATCCAATCCTCTATCCTAACCTATCCTCTATCCTATCCTATCCTCTTTCCTATCCTATCCTCTATCCTATCCTATCCTCTATCATAACCTACCCTCTATCCTATTCTATCCTCTATCCTATCCTATCCTCAACGCTATCCTATCCTCATTCCTATCCTATACTCCATTATATCCTATCCGCTATCCTATAATATCCTCTATCCTATCCAATCCTCTATCCTATCCTCTATCCCATCCTCTATCCTATCCTCTATCCTATCCTATCCTCTATCCTATCCTATCCTCTATCCTATCCTATCCTCTATCCTATCCTATCCTCTATCCTATCCTATCCTCTATCCTAACCTATCCTCTATCCTATCCTATCCTCTATCCTATCCTATCCTCAACGCTATCCTATCCTCATTACTATCGTATACTCCATTATATCCTATCCGCTATCGTATCATATCCTCTATCCTATAATATCCTCTATCCTATCCAATCGTCTATCCTATCCTCTATCATATCCTCTATCCTATCCTATCCTCTATCCTATCCTCTATCCTATCCTACCCTCTATCCTATCCTATCCTCTATCCTATCCTACCCTCAATCCTATCCTATCCTATGCTCAATCCTATCCTATCCTCTATCCTCTCCTATCCTTTATACTAACCAATCCTCTATCCTATCCTCTATCCTATCCTATCCTCTATCCTATCCTATCCTCTATCCTATCCTATCCTCTATCCTATCCTATCCTCTATCCTATCCTACCCTCAATCCTATCCTATCCCATGCTCTATCCTATCCTATCCTCTATCCTTTCCTATCCTCAATCCTATCCTATCCTCTATCCTCTCCTATCCTTTATACTAACCAATCCTCTATCCTATCCTCTATCCTATCCTATCCTCTATCCTATCCTATCCTCTATCCTATCCTATCCTCTATCCTATCCTATCCTCTATCCTATCCTATCCTCTATCCTATCCTATCCTCTATCCTATCCTATCCTTTATCCTATCCTATCTTCTATCCTATCCTATCCTCTATCCTATCCTACCCTCAATCCTATCCTATCCTATGCTCAATCCTATCCTATCCTCTATCCTCTCCTATCCTTTATACTAACCAATCCTCTATCCTATCCTCTATCCTATCCTATCCTCTATCCTATCCTATCCTCTATCCTATCCTATCCTCTATCCTATCCTATCCTCTATCCTATCCTACCCTCAATCCTATCCTATCCCATGCTCTATCCTATCCTATCCTCTATCCTATCCTATCCTCTATCCTAACCTACCCTCTATCCTATTCTATCCGCTATCCTATCATATCCTCTATCCTATAATATCCTCTATCCTATCCAATCCATAATCCTATCCTCTATCCCATCCTCTATCCTATCCTCTATCCTATCCTATCCTCTATCCTATCCTATCCTCTATCCTATCCTATCCTCTATCCTATCCTATCCTCTATCCTATCCTATCCTCTATCCTAACCTATCCTCTATCCTATCCTATCCTCTATCCTATCCTATCCTCAACGCTATCCTATCATCATTACTATCCTATACTCCATTATATCATATCCGCTATCGTATCATATCCTCTATCCTATAATATCCTCTATCCTATCCAATCCTCTATCCTATCCTCTATCATATCCTCTATCCTATCCTATCCTCTATCCTATCCTCTATCCTGTCCTATCCTCTATCCTCTCCTATCCTTTATACTAACCAATCCTCTATCCTATCCTCTATCCCATCCTCTATCCTATCCTCTATCCTATCCTATCCTCTATCCTATCCTATCCTCTATCCTATCCTATCCTCAATCCTATCCTATCCTCTATCCTAACCTATTCTCTATCCTATCCTATACTCTATCCTATCCTATCCTCTATCCTATCCTATCGTATCCTCTATCCTATCCTATCCTCTATCCTATCCTATCCTCTATCCTATCCTATCCTCTATGCTATCCTATCCTCTATCCGATCCTATACTCTATCCTAACCTATCCTCTATCCTATCCTATTCTCTATCCTATCCTATCCTCTATAATATCGTATCCTCTATCATATCCTATCCTCTTGCCTATGATATCATCTACCCTATCGTATCCTCTATCCTATCCAATCTCCTACCCTATCCTCTATCCTATCCTATCCTCTATCTTCTGCTCTATCCTATCCTATCCACTATCCTATCCTATCCTCAATGCTATCCTATTCTCTATCCTCACCTATCCTTTATACTATCCAATCCTCTATCCTAACCTATCCTCTATCCTAACCTATCCTCTATCCTATCCTATTCTCTATCCTATCCTATCCTCTATAATATCGTATCCTCTATCATATCCTATCCTCTTGCCTATGATATCATCTACCGTATCGTATCCTCTATCCTATCCAATCTCCTATCCTATCCTCTATCCTATCCTATCCTCTATCCTATCCTATCCTCTATCCTATCCTATCCTCAATCCTATCCTATCCTCTATCCTAACCTATTCTCTATCCTATCCTATACTCTATCCTATCCTATCCTCTATCCTATCCTATCGTATCCTCTATCCTATCCTATCCTCTATCCTATCCTATCCTCTATCCTATCCTATCCTCTATGCTATCCTATCCTCTATCCGATCCTATACTCTATCCTAACCTATCCTCTATCCTATCCTATTCTCTATCCTATCCTATCCTCTATAATATCGTATCCTCTATCATATCCTATCCTCTTGCCTATGATATCATCTACCCTATCGTATCCTCTATCCTATCCAATCTCCTACCCTATCCTCTATCCTATCCTATCCACTATCCTATCCTATCCTCAATGCTATCCTATTCTCTATCCTCACCTATCCTTTATACTATCCAATCCTCTATCCTAACCTATCCTCTATCCTAACCTATCCTCTATCCTATCCTATTCTCTATCCTATCCTATCCTCTATAATATCGTATCCTCTATCATATCCTATCCTCTTGCCTATGATATCATCTACCCTATCGTATCCTCTATCCTATCCAATCTCCTACCCTATCCTCTATCCTATCCTATCCTCTATCGTCTGCTCTATCCTATCCTATCCACTATCCTATCCTATCCTCAATGCTATCCTATTCTCTATCCTCACCTATCCTTTATACTATCCAATCCTCTATCCTAACCTATCCTCTATCCTATCCTATCCTCTTTCCTATCCTATCCTCTATCCTATCCTATCCTCTATCATAACCTACCCTCTATCCTATTCTATCCTCTATCCTATCCTATCCTCAACGCTATCCTATCCTCATTCCTATCCTATACTCCATTATATCCTATCCGCTATCCTATAATATCCTCTATCCTATCCAATCCTCTATCCTATCCTCTATCCCATCCTCAAATCCTATCCTCTATCCTATCCTATCCTCTATCCTATCCTATCCTCTATCCTATCCTATCCTCTATCCTATCCTATCCTCTATCCTATCCTATCCTCTATCCTAACCTATCCTCTATCCTATCCTATCCTCTATCCTATCCTATCCTCAACGCTATCCTATCCTCATTACTATCGTATACTCCATTATATCCTATCCGCTATCGTATCATATCCTCTATCCTATAATATCCTCTATCCTATCCAATCGTCTATCCTATCCTCTATCATATCCTCTATCCTATCCTATCCTCTATCCTATCCTCTATCCTATCCTATCCTCTATCCTATCCTATCCTCTATCCTATCCTACCCTCAATCCTATCCTATCCTATGCTCAATCCTATCCTATCCTCTATCCTCTCCTATCCTTTATACTAACCAATCCTCTATCCTATCCTCTATCCTATCCTATCCTCTATCCTATCCTATCCTCTATCCTATCCTATCCTCTATCCTATCCTATCCTCTATCCTATCCTACCCTCAATCCTATCCTATCCCATGCTCTATCCTATCCTATCCTCTATCCTTTCCTATCCTCAATCCTATCCTATCCTCTATCCTCTCCTATCCTTTATACTAACCAATCCTCTATCCTATCCTCTATCCTATCCTATCCTCTATCCTATCCTATCCTCTATCCTATCCTATCCTCTATCCTATCCTATCCTCTATCCTATCCTATCCTCTATCCTATCCTATCCTCTATCCTATCCTATCCTTTATCCTATCCTATCTTCTATCCTATCCTATCCTCTATCCTATCCTACCCTCAATCCTATCCTATCCTATGCTCAATCCTATCCTATCCTCTATCCTCTCCTATCCTTTATACTAACCAATCCTCTATCCTATCCTCTATCCTATCCTATCCTCTATCCTATCCTATCCTCTATCCTATCCTATCCTCTATCCTCTCCTATCCTTTATACTAACCAATCCTCTATCCTATCCTCTATCCTATCCTATCCTCTATCCTATCCTATCCTCTATCCTATCCCATGCTCTATCCTATCCTATCCTCTATCCTATCCTATCCTCTATCCTATCCGATCCTCTATCCTATCCTATCCTCTATCCTATCCTATCCTCTATCCTATCCTATCCTCTATCCTATCCTATCCTCTATCCTATCCTATCCTATCCTCTATCCTATCCTATCCTCTATCCTATCCTATCCTCTATCCTATCCTATCGTATCCTCTATCCTATCCTATCCTCTATCCTATCCTATCCTCTATCCTATCCTATCCTCTATGCTATCCTATCCCCTATCCTATCCTATACTCTATCCTAACCTATCCTCTATCCTATCCTATTCTCTATCCTATCCTATCCTCTATAATATCGTATCCTCTATCATATCCTATCCTCTTGCCTATGATATCATCTACCCTATCGTATCCTCTATCCTATCCAATCTCCTACCCTATCCTCTATCCTATCCTATCCTCTATCGTCTGCTCTATCCTATCCTATCCACTATCCTATCCTATCCTCAATGCTATCCTATTCTCTATCCTCACCTATCCTTTATACTATCCAATCCTCTATCCTAACCTATCCTCTATCCTATCCTATCCTCTTTCCTATCCTATCCTCTATCCTATCCTATCCTCTATCCTAACCTACCCTCTATCCTATTCTATCCGCTATCCTATCATATCCTCTATCCTATAATATCCTCTATCCTATCCAATCCATAATCCTATCCTCTATCCCATCCTCTATCCTATCCTCTATCCTATCCTATCCTCTATCCTATCCTATCCTCTATCCTATCCTATCCTCTATCCTATCCTATCCTCTATCCTATCCTATCCTCTATCCTAACCTATCCTCTATCCTATCCTATCCTCTATCCTATCCTATCCTCAACGCTATCCTATCATCATTACTATCCTATACTCCATTATATCATATCCGCTATCGTATCATATCCTCTATCCTATAATATCCTCTATCCTATCCAATCATCTATCCTATCCTCTATCATATCCTCTATCCTATCCTATCCTCTATCCTATCCTCTATCCTGTCCTATCCTCTATCCTCTCCTATCCTTTATACTAACCAATCCTCTATCCTATCCTCTATCCCATCCTCTATCCTATCCTCTATCCTATCCTATCCTCTATCCTATCCTATCCTCTATCCTATCCTATCCTCTATCCTATCCTATCCTCTATCCTATCCTATCCTCTATCCTAACCTATCCTCTATCCTATCCTATCCTCTATCCTATCCTATCCTCAACGCTATCCTATCATCATTACTATCCTATACTCCATTATATCATATCCGTTATCGTATCATATCCTCTATCCTATAATATCCTCTATCCTATCCAATCCTCTATCCTATCCTCTATCATATCCTCTATCCTATCCTATCCTCTATCCTATCCTCTATCCTGTCCTATCCTCTATCCTATCCTATCCTCTATCCTATCCTATCCTCTATCCTATCCTATCCTCTATCCTATCCTATCCTATCCTCTATCCTACCCTATCCTCTATCCTATCCTATCCTCTATCCTATCCTATCCTCTATCCTATCCTATCCTATCCTCTATCCTATCCTATCCTCTATCCTATCCTATCCTCTATCCTATCCTATCCTCTATCCTATCCTATCCTCTATCCTATCCTATTCTCTACACTATCCTAACCTCTATCCTATCCTATCCTCAACCCTATCCTATCCTCATTCCTATCCTATACTCCATTATATCCTATCCTCTATCCTATCATATCCTCTATCCTATCCTATCCTCTATCCTATCCTATCCTCTATTCTATCCTATCCTATCCTCTATTCTATCCTATCCTCTATCCTATCCTATCCTCTATCCTATCCTATCCTCTATCCTATCCTATCCTCTATCCTAACCTATCCTCTATCCTATCCTATCCTCTATCCTATCCTATCATGAACCCTATCCTATCCTCATTCCTATCCTATACTCCATTATATCCTATCCGCTATCCTATCATATCCTCTATCCTATCCAATCCTCTATCCTATCCTCTATCCTATCCTATCCTCTATCCTATCCTATCCTCTATCCTATCCTATCCTCAATCCTATCCTATCCTCTATCCTAACCTATTCTCTATCCTATCCTATACTCTATCCTATCCTATCCTCTATCCTATCCTATCGTATCCTCTATCCTATCCTATCCTCTATCCTATCCTATCCTCTATCCTATCCTATCCTCTATGCTATCCTATCCTCTATCCGATCCTATACTCTATCCTAACCTATCCTCTATCCTATCCTATTCTCTATCCTATCCTATCCTCTATAATATCGTATCCTCTATCATATCCTATCCTCTTGCCTATGATATCATCTACCCTATCGTATCCTCTATCCTATCCAATCTCCTACCCTATCCTCTATCCTATCCTATCCTCTATCTTCTGCTCTATCCTATCCTATCCACTATCCTATCCTATCCTCAATGCTATCCTATTCTCTATCCTCACCTATCCTTTATACTATCCAATCCTCTATCCTATCCTATCCACTATCCTATCCTATCCTCAATGCTATCCTATTCTCTATCCTCACCTATCCTTTATACTATCCAATCCTCTATCCTAACCTATCCTCTATCCTATCCTATCCTCTTTCCTATCCTATCCTCTATCCTATCCTATCCTCTATCATAACCTACCCTCTATCCTATTCTATCCTCTATCCTATCCTATCCTCAACGCTATCCTATCCTCATTCCTATCCTATACTCCATTATATCCTATCCGCTATCCTATAATATCCTCTATCCTATCCAATCCTCTATCCTATCCTCTATCCCATCCTCTATCCTATCCTCTATCCTATCCTATCCTCTATCCTATCCTATCCTCTATCCTATCCTATCCTCTATCCTATCCTATCCTCTATCCTATCCTATCCTCTATCCTAACCTATCCTCTATCCTATCCTATCCTCTATCCTATCCTATCCTCAACGCTATCCTATCCTCATTACTATCCTATACTCCATTATATCCTATCCGCTATCGTATCATATCCTCTATCCTATAATATCCTCTATCCTATCCAATCCTCTATCCTATCCTCTATCATATCCTCTATCCTATCCTATCCTCTATCCTATCCTCTATCCTATCCTATCCTCTATTCTCTCCTATCCTTTATACTAACCAATCCTCTATCCTATCCTCTATCCTATCCTATCCTATCCTATCCTCTATCCTATCCTATCCTCTATCCTATCCTATCCTCTATCCTATCCTATCCTCTATCCTATCCTATCCTCTATCCTATCCTATCCTCTATCCTATCCTATCCTCTATCCTATCCTATCCTCTATCCTATCCTATCCTCTATCCTATCCTATCCTCTATCCTATCCTATCCTCTATCCTATCCTATCCTCAACGCTATCCTATCCTCATTCCTATCCTATACTCCATTATATCCTATCCGCTATCCCATCATATCCTCTATCCTATAATATCCTCTATCCTATCCAATCCTCTATCCTATCCTCTATCCTATCCTCTATCCTATCCTATCCTCTATCCTATCCTATCCTCTATCCTATCCTATCCTCTATCCTATCCTATCCTCTATCCTATCCTATCCTCTATCCTATCCTATCCTCTATCCTATCCTATCCTCTATCCTATCCTATCCTCTATCCTATCCTATCCTCTATCCTATCCTATCCTCTATCCTATCCTATCCTCTATCCTATCCTATCCTCTATCCTATCCTATCCTCTATCCTATCCTCTATCCTATCCTCTATCCTATCCTCTATCCTATCCTATCCTCAACGCTATCCTATCCTCATTACTATCCTATACTCCATTATATCCTATCAGCTATCGTATCATATCCTCTATCCTATAATATCCTCTATCCTATCCAATCCTCTATCTTATCCTCTATCATATCCTCTATCCTATCCTATCCTCTATCCTATCCTCTATCCCTATCCTATCCTCTATCCTATCCTATCCTCTATCCTAACCTATCCTCTATCCTATCCTATCCTCTATCCTATCCTATCCTCAACGCTATCCTATCCTCATTACTATCCTATACTCCATTATATCCTATCAGCTATCGTATCATATCCTCTATCCTATAATATCCTCTATCCTATCCAATCCTCTATCTTATCCTCTATCATATCCTCTATCCTATCCTATCCTCTATCCTATCCTCTATCCTATCCTATCCTCTATCCTCTCCTATCCTTTATACTAACCAATCCTCTATCCTATCCTCTATCCTATCCTATCCTCTTGCCTATAATATCATCTACCCTATCCTATCCTCTATCTTATCCAATCTCCTACCCTATCCTCTATCCTATCCTATCCTCTATCGTCTGCTCTATCCTATCCTATCCTCTATCGTCTGCTCTATCCTATCCTATCCACTATCCTATCCTATCCACAATGCTATCCTATTCTCTATCCTCACCTATCCTTTATACTATCCAATCCTCTATCCTAACCTATCCTCTATCCTATCCTATCCTCTTTCCTATCCTATCCTCAACCCTATCCTATCCTCATTCCTATCCTATACTCCATTATATCCTATCCTCTATCCTATCCCATCCTCTATCCTATCCTATCCTCTATCCTATCCTATCCTCTATCCTATCCTATCCTCTATTCTATCCTATCCTCTATCCTATCCCATCCTCTATCCTATCCTATCCTCTATCCTAACCTATCCTCTATCCTAACCTATCCTCTATCCTATCCTCTATCCTATCCTCTATCCTATCCTATCCTCTATCCTATCCTATCCTCTATCCTATCCTATCCTCTATCCTATCCTATCCTCTATCCTATCCTATCCTCTATCCTATCCTATCCTCTATCCTAACCTATCCTCTATCCTATCCTATCCTCTATCCTATCCTAACCTCTATCCTATCCTATCCTCTATCCTATCCTATCCTCAACGCTATCCTATCCTCATTACTATCGTATACTCCATTATATCCTATCCGCTATCGTATCATATCCTCTATCCTATAATATCCTCTATCCTATCCAATCGTCTATCCTATCCTCTATCATATCCTCTATCCTATCCTATCCTCTATCCTATCCTATCCTCTATCCTATCCTATCCTCTATCCTATCCTACCCTCAATCCTATCCTATCCTATGCTCTATCCTATCCTATCCTCTATCCTATCCTATCCTCAATCCTATCCTATCCTCTATCCTCTCCTATCCTTTATACTAACCAATCCTCTATCCTATCCTCTATCCTATCCTATCCTCTATCCTATCCTATCCTCTATCCTATCCTATCCTCTATCCTATCCTATCCTCTATCCTATCCTATCCTCTATCCTATCCTATCCTCTATCCTATCCTATCCTTTATCCTATCCTATCTTCTATCCTATCCTATCCTCTATCCTATCCTATCCTCTATCCTATCCGATCCTCTATCCTATCCTATCCTCTATCCTATCCTATCCTCTATCCTATCCTATCCTCTATCCTATCCTATCCTCTATCCTATCCTATCCTATCCTCTATCCTATCCTATCCTCTATCCTATCCTATCCTCTATCCTATCCTATCGTATCCTCTATCCTATCCTATCCTCTATCCTATCCTATCCTCTATCCTATCCTATCCTCTATGCTATCCTATCCTCTATCCTATCCTATACTCTATCCTAACCTATCCTCTATCCTATCCTATTCTCTATCCTATCCTATCCTCTATAATATCGTATCCTCTATCATATCCTATCCTCTTGCCTATGATATCATCTACCCTATCGTATCCTCTATCCTATCCAATCTCCTACCCTATCCTCTATCCTATCCTATCCTCTATCGTCTGCTCTATCCTATCCTATCCACTATCCTATCCTATCCTCAATGCTATCCTATTCTCTATCCTCACCTATCCTCAATGCTATCATATCCTCTATCCTATCCTATCCTCTATCCTATCCTATCCTCTATCCTATCCTATCCTCTATCCTATCCTATCCTCTATCCTATCCTATCCTCTATCCTATCCTCTATCCTATCCTCTATCCTATCCTATCCTCTATCCTATCCTATCCTCTATCCTATCCTATCCTCTATCCTATCCTATCCTCTATCCTATCCTATCCTCTATCCTAACCTATCCTCTATCCTATCCTATCCTCTATCCTATCCTATTCTCTATCCTCACCTATCCTTTATACTATCCAATCCTCTATCCTAACCTATCCTCTATCCTATCCTATCCTCTTTCCTATCCTATCCTCTATCCTATCCTATCCTCTATCCTATCCTCTATCCTATCCTCTTTCCTATCCTATCCTCTATCCTATCCTATCCTCTATCCTATCCTATCCTCTATCCTATCCTATCCTCTATCCTATCCTATCCTCTATCCTATCCTATCCTCTATCCTAACCTATCCTCATTACTATCCTATCCTCTATCCTATCCTATCCTCAACGCTATCCTATCCTCATTACTATCCTATACTCCATTATATCCTATCAGCTATCGTATCATATCCTCTATCCTATAATATCCTCTATCCTATCCAATCCTCTATCTTATCCTCTATCATATCCTCTATCCTATCCTATCCTCTATCGTCTGCTCTATCCTATCCTATCCTCTATCGTCTGCTCTATCCTATCCTATCCACTATCCTATCCTATCCACAATGCTATCCTATTCTCTATCCTCACCTATCCTTTATACTATCCAATCCTCTATCCTAACCTATCCTCTATCCTATCCTATCCTCTTTCCTATCCTATCCTCTATCCTATCATATCCTCTATCCTAACCTACCCTCTATCCTATCCTATCCTCTATCCTATCCTATCCTCTATCCTATCCTATTCTCTACACTATCCTAACCTCTATCCTATCCTATCCTCAACCCTATCCTATCCTCATTCCTATCCTATACTCCATTATATCCTATCCTCTATCCTATCCCATCCTCTATCCTATCCTATCCTCTATCCTATCCTATCCTCTATCCTATCCTATCCTCTATTCTATCCTATCCTCTATCCTATCCCATCCTCTATCCTATCCTATCCTCTATCCTAACCTATCCTCTATCCTAACCTATCCTCTATCCTATCCTCTATCCTATCCTCTATCCTATCCTATCCTCTATCCTATCCTATCCTCTATCCTATCCTATCCTCTATCCTATCCTATCCTCTATCCTATCCTATCCTCTATCCTATCCTATCCTCTATCCTAACCTATCCTCTATCCTATCCTATCCTCTATCCTATCCTAACCTCTATCCTATCCTATCCTCTATCCTATCCTATCCTCAACGCTATCCTATCCTCATTACTATCGTATACTCCATTATATCCTATCCGCTATCGTATCATATCCTCTATCCTATAATATCCTCTATCCTATCCAATCGTCTATCCTATCCTCTATCATATCCTCTATCCTATCCTATCCTCTATCCTATCCTATCCTCTATCCTATCCTATCCTCTATCCTATCCTACCCTCAATCCTATCCTATCCTATGCTCTATCCTATCCTATCCTCTATCCTATCCTATCCTCAATCCTATCCTATCCTCTATCCTCTCCTATCCTTTATACTAACCAATCCTCTATCCTATCCTCTATCCTATCCTATCCTCTATCCTATCCTATCCTCTATCCTATCCTATCCTCTATCCTATCCTACCCTCAATCCTATCCTATCCTATGCTCTATCCTATCCTATCCTCTATCCTATCCTATCCTCAATCCTATCCTATCCTCTATCCTCTCCTATCATTTATACTAACCAATCCTCTATCCTATCCTCTATCCTATCCTATCCTCTATCCTATCCTATCCTCTATCCTATCCTATCCTCTATCCTATCCTATCCTCTATCCTATCCTATCCTCTATCCTATCCTATCCTCTATCCTATCCTATCCTTTATCCTATCCTATCTTCTATCCTATCCTATCCTCTATCCTATCCTATCCTCTATCCTATCCGATCCTCTATCCTATCCTATCCTCTATCCTATCCTATCCTCTATCCTATCCTATCCTCTATCCTATCCTATCCTCTATCCTATCCTATCCTCTATCCTATCCTACCCTCAATCCTATCCTATCCTATGCTCTATCCTATCCTATCCTCTATCCTATCCTATCCTCAATCCTATCCTATCCTCTATCCTCTCCTATCCTTTATACTAACCAATCCTCTATCCTATCCTCTATCCTATCCTATCCTCTATCCTATCCTATCCTCTATCCTATCCTATCCTCTATCCTATCCTATCCTCTATCCTATCCTACCCTCAATCCTATCCTATCCTATGCTCTATCCTATCCTATCCTCTATCCTATCCTATCCTCAATCCTATCCTATCCTCTATCCTCTCCTATCCTTTATACTAACCAATCCTCTATCCTATCCTCTATCCTATCCTATCCTCTATCCTATCCTATCCTCTATCCTATCCTATCCTCTATCCTATCCTATCCTCTATCCTATCCTATCCTCTATCCTATCCTATCCTCTATCCTATCCTATCCTTTATCCTATCCTATCTTCTATCCTATCCTATCCTCTATCCTATCCTATCCTCTATCCTATCCGATCCTCTATCCTATCCTATCCTCTATCCTATCCTATCCTCTATCCTATCCTATCCTCTATCCTATCCTATCCTCTATCCTATCCTATCCTATCCTCTATCCTATCCTATCCTCTATCCTATCCTATCCTCTATCCTATCCTATCGTATCCTCTATCCTATCCTATCCTCTATCCTATCCTATCCTCTATCCTATCCTATCCTCTATGCTATCCTATCCTCTATCCTATCCTATACTCTATCCTAACCTATCCTCTATCCTATCCTATTCTCTATCCTATCCTATCCTCTATAATATCGTATCCTCTATCATATCCTATCCTCTTGCCTATGATATCATCTACCCTATCGTATCCTCTATCCTATCCAATCTCCTACCCTATCCTCTATCCTATCCTATCCTCTATCGTCTGCTCTATCCTATCCTATCCACTATCCTATCCTATCCTCAATGCTATCCTATTCTCTATCCTCACCTATCCTCAATGCTATCCTATTCTCTATCCTCACCTATCCTTTATACTATCCAATCCTCTATCCTAACCTATCCTCTATCCTATCCTATCCTCTTTCCTATCCTATCCTCTATCCTATCCTATCCTCTATCCTAACCTACCCTCTATCCTATTCTATCCTCTATCCTATCCTATCCTCAACGCTATCCTATCCTCATTCCTATCCTATACTCCATTATATCCTATCCGCTATCCTATAATATCCTCTATCCTATCCAATCCTCTATCCTATCCTCTATCCCATCCTCTATCCTATCCTCTATCCCATCCTCTATCCTATCCCCTACCCTATCCTATCCTCTATCCTATCCTATCCTCTATCCTATCCTATCCTCTATCCTATCCTATCCTCTATCCTATCCTATCCTCTATCCTAACCTATCCTCTATCCTATCCTATCCTCTATCCTATCCTCTATCCTATCCTATCCTCTATCCTCTCCTATCCTTTATACTAACCACTCCTCTATCCTATCCTCTATCCTATCCTATCCTATCCTCTATCCTATCCTATCCTCTATCCTATCCTATCCTCTATCCTATCCTATCCTCTATCCTATCCTATCCTCTGTCCTATCATATCCTCTATCCTATCCTATCCTCTATCCTATCCTATCCTCAACGCTATCCTATCCTCATTCCTATCCTATACTCCATTATATCCTATCCGCTATCCCATCATATCCTCTATCCTATAATATCCTCTATCCTATCCAATCCTCTATCCTATCTTCTATCATATCCTCTATCCTATCCTATCCTCTATCCTATCCTCTATCCTATCCTATCCTCTATCCTCTCCTATCCTTTATACTAACCAATCCTCTATCCTATCCTCTATCCTATCCTATCCTATCCTCTATCCTATCCTATCCTCTATCCTATCCTATCCTCTATCCTATCATATCCTCTATCCTATCCTATCCTCTATCCTATCCTCTATCCTATCCTATCCTCTATCCTCTCCTATCCTTTATACTAACCAATCCTCTATCCTATCCTCTATCCTATCCTATCCTATCCTCTATCCTATCCTATCCTCTATCCTATCCTATCCTCTATCCTATCCTATCCTCTATCCTATCCTATCCTCTGTCCTATCATATCCTCTATCCTATCCTATCCTCTATCCTATCCTATCCTCAACGCTATCCTATCCTCATTCCTATCCTATACTCCATTATATCCTATCCGCTATCCCATCATATCCTCTATCCTATAATATCCTCTATCCTATCCAATCCTCTATCCTATCCTCTATCCTATCCTCTATCCTATCCTATCCTCTATCCTATCCTATCCTCTATCCTATCCTATCCTCTATCCTATCCTATCCTCTATCCTATCCTATCCTCTATCCTATCCTATCCTCTATCCTATCCTATCCTCTATCCTATCCTATCCTCTATCCTATCCTATCCTCTATCCTATCCTATCCTCTATCCTATCCTATCCTCTATCCTATCCTATCCTCTATCCTATCCTATCCTCTATCCTATCCTATCCTCTATCCTATCCTATCCTCTATCCTATCCTCTATCCTATCCTCTATCCTATCCAATCCTCTATCCTATCCTATCCTCTATCCTATCCAATCTCCTACCCTATCCTCTATCCTATCCTATCCTCTATCCTATCCCATCCTCTATCCTATCCTATCCTCTATCCTAACCTATCCTCTATCCTAACCTATCCTCTATCCTATCCTCTATCCTATCCTCTATCCTATCCTATCCTCTATCCTATCCTATCCTCTATCCTATCCTATCCTCTATCCTATCCTATCCTCTATCCTATCCTATCCTCTATCCTATCCTATCCTCAACTCTATCCTATCATCATTACTATCCTATACTCCATTATATCATATCCGCTATCGTATCATATCCTCTATCCTATAATATCCTCTATCCTATCCAATCCTCTTTCCTATCCTCTATCATATCCTCTATCCTATAATATCCTCTATCCTATCCAATCCTCTATCCTATCCTCTATCCTATCCTATCCTCTATCCTATCCTATCCTCTATCCTATCCTATCCTCTATCCTAACCTATCTTCTATCCTATCCTATCCTCTATCCTATCCTATCCTCTATCCTATCCGATCCTCTATCCTATCCTATCCTCTATCCTATCCTATCCTCTATCCTATCCTATCCTCTATCCTATCCTATCCTCTATCCTATCCTATCGTATCCTCTATCCTATCCTATCCTCTATCCTATCCTATCCTCTATCCTATCCTATCCTCTATGCTATCCTATCCTCTATCCTATCCTATACTCTATCCTAACCTATCCTCTATCCTATCCTATTCTCTATCCTATCCTATCCTCTATAATATCGTATCCTCTATCATATCCTATCCTCTTGCCTATGATATCATCTACCCTATCGTATCCTCTATCCTATCCAATCTCCTACCCTATCCTCTATCCTATCCTATCCTCTATCGTCTGCTCTATCCTATCCTATCCACTATCCTATCCTATCCTCAATGCTATCCTATTCTCTATCCTCACCTATCCTTTATACTATCCAATCCTCTATCCTAACCTATCCTCTATCCTATCCTATCCTCTTTCCTATCCTATCCTCTATCCTATCCTATCCTCTATCATAACCTACCCTCTATCCTATTCTATCCTCTATCCTATCCTATCCTCAACGCTATCCTATCCTCATTCCTATCCTATACTCCGTTATATCCTATCCGCTATCCTATAATATCCTCTATCCTATCCAATCCTCTATCCTATCCTCTATCCCATCCTCTATCCTATCCTCTATCCCATCCTCTATCCTATCCTCTATCCCATCCTCTATCCTATCCTCTATCCTATCCTATCCTCTATCCTATCCTATCCTCTGTCCTATCATATCCTCTATCCTATCCTATCCTCTATCCTATCCTATCCTCAACGCTATCCTATCCTCATTCCTATCCTATACTCCATTATATCCTATCCGCTATCCCATCATATCCTCTATCCTATAATATCCTCTATCCTATCCAATCCTCTATCCTATCCTCTATCCTATCCTCTATCCTATCCTATCCTCTATCCTATCCTATCCTCTATCCTATCCTATCCTCTATCCTATCCTATCCTCTATCCTATCCTATCCTCTATCCTATCCTATCCTCTATCAGAACCTATCCTCTATCCTATCCTATCCTCTATCCTATCCTATCCTCTATCCTATCCTATCCTCTATCCTATCCTATCCTCAACGCTATCCTATCCTCATTACTATCGTATACTCCATTATATCCTATCCGCTATCGTATCATATCCTCTATCCTATAATATCCTCTATCCTATCCAATCGTCTATCCTATCCTCTATCATATCCTCTATCCTATCCTATCCTCTATCCTATCCTATCCTCTATCCTATCCTATCCTCTATCCTATCCTACCCTCAATCCTATCCTATCCTATGCTCTATCCTATCCTATCCTCTATCCTATCCTATCCTCAATCCTATCCTATCCTCTATCCTCTCCTATCCTTTATACTAACCAATCCTCTATCCTATCCTATCCTCTATCCTATCCTATCCTCTATCCTATCCTATCCTCTATCCTATCCTATCCTCTATCCTATCCTACCCTCAATCCTATCCTATCCTATGCTCTATCCTATCCTATCCTCTATCCTATCCTATCCTCAATCCTATCCTATCCTCTATCCTCTCCTATCCTTTATACAAACCAATCCTCTATCCTATCCTCTATCCTATCCTATCCTCTATCCTATCCTGTCCTCTATCCTATCCTATCCTCTATCCTATCCTATCCTCTATCCTATCCTATCCTCTATCCTATCCTATCCTCTATCCTATCCTATCCTCTATCCTATCCTATCCTTTATCCTATCCTATCTTCTATCCTATCCTATCCTCTATCCTATCCTATCCTCTATCCTATCCGATCCTCTATCCTATCCTATCCTCTATCCTATCCTATCCTCTATCCTATTCTATCCTCTATCCTATCCTATCCTCTATCCTATCCTATCCTCTATCCTATCCTATCGTATCCTCTATCCTATCCTATCCTCTATCCTATCCTATCCTCTATCCTATCCTATCCTCTATGCTATCCTATCCTCTATCCTATCCTATACTCTATCCTAACCTATCCTCTATCCTATCCTATTCTCTATCCTATCCTATCCTCTATAATATCGTATTCTCTATCATATCCTATCCTCTTGCCTATGATATCATCTACCCTATCGTATCCTCTATCCTATCCAATCTCCTACCCTATCCTCTATCCTATCCTATCCTCTATCGTCTGCTCTATCCTATCCTATCCACTATCCTATCCTATCCTCAATGCTATCCTATTCTCTATCCTCACCTATCCTTTATACTATCCAATCCTCTATCCTAACCTATCCTCTATCCTATCCTATCCTCTTTCCTATCCTATCCTCTATCCTATCCTATCCTCTATCCTAACCTACCCTCTATCCTATTCTATCCTCTATCCTATCCTATCCTCAACGCTATCCTATCCTCATTCCTATCCTATACTCCATTATATCCTATCCGCTATCCTATAATATCCTCTATCCTATCCAATCCTCTATCCTATCCTCTATCCCATCCTCTATCCTATCCTCTATCCCATCCTCTATCCTATCCTCTATCCTATCCTATCCTCTATCCTATCCTATCCTCTATCCTATCCTATCCTCTATCCTATCCTATCATCTATCCTATCCTATCCTCTATCCTAACCTATCCTCTATCCTATCCTATCCTCTATCCTATCCTATCCTCAACGCTATCCTATCCTCATTACTATCCTATACTCCATTATATCCTATCCGCTATCGTATCATATCCTCTATCCTATAATATCCTCTATCCTATCCAATCCTCTATCCTATCCTCTATCATATCCTCTATCCTATCCTATCCTCTATCCTATCCTCTATCCTATCCTATCCTCTATCCTCTCCTATCCTTTATACTAACCAATCCTCTATCCTATCCTCTATCCTATCATATCCTATCCTCTATCCTATCCTATCCTCTACCCTATCCTATCCTCTATCCTATCCTATCCTCTATCCTATCCTATCCTCTATCCTATCCTATCCTCTGTCCTATCATATCCTCTATCCTATCCTATCCTCTATCCTATCCTATCCTCAACGCTATCCTATCCTCATTCCTATCCTATACTCCATTATATCCTATCCGCTATCCCATCATATCCTCTATCCTATAATATCCTCTATCCTATCCAATCCTCTATCCTATCCTCTATCCTATCCTCTATCCTATCCTATCCTCTATCCTATCCTATCCTCTATCCTATCCTATCCTCTATCCTATCCTATCCTCTATCCTATCCTATCCTCTATCCTATCCTATCCTCTATCCTATCCTATCCTCTATCCTATCCTATCCTCTATCCTATCCTATCCTCTATCCTATCCTCTATCCTATCCTATCCTCTATCCTATCCAATCCTCTATCTTATCCTCTATCATATCCTCTATCCTATCCTATCCTCTATCCTATCCTCTATCCTATCCTATCCTCTATCCTCTCCTATCCTTTATACTAACCAATCCTCTATCCTATCCTCTATCCTATCCTATCCTCTTGCCTATAATATCATCTACCCTATCCTATCCTCTATCCTATCCAATCTCCTACCCTATCCTCTATCCTATCCTATCCTCTATCGTCTGCTCTATCCTATCCTATCCTCTATCGTCTGCTCTATCCTATCCTATCCACTATCCTATCCTATCCACAATGCTATCCTATTCTCTATCCTCACCTATCCTTTATACTATCCAATCCTCTATCCTAACCTATCCTCTATCCTATCCTATCCTCTTTCCTATCCTATCCTCTATCCTATCATATCCTCTATCCTAACCTACCCTCTATCCTATCCTATCCTCTATCCTATCCTATCCTCAACGCTATCCTATCCTCATTACTATCCTATACTCCATTATATCCTATCAGCTATCGTATCATATCCTCTATCCTATCCTATCCTCTATCCTATCCTCTATCCTATCCTATCCTCTATCCTCTCCTATCCTTTATACTAAACAATCCTCTATCCTATCCTCTATCCTATCCTATCCTCTATCCTATCCTATCCTCTATCCTATCCTATCCTCTATCCTATCCTATCCTCTATCCTATCCTATCCTCTATCCTATCCTATCCTCTATCCTATCCTATCCTCTATCCTATCCTATCCTCTATCCTATCCTATCCTCTATCCTATCCTATCCTCTATCCTATCCTATCCTCTATCCTATCCTATCCTCTATCCTATCCTATCCTCTATCCTATCCTATCCTCTATCCTATCCTATCCTCTATCCTATCCTATCCTCTATCCTATCCTATCCTCTATCCTATCCTATCCTCTATCCTATCCTACCCTCTATCCTATTCTATCCTCTATCCTATCCTATCCTCAACGCTATCCTATCCTCATTCCTATCCTATACTCCATTATATCCTATCCGCTATCCTATAATATCCTCTATCCTATCCAATCCTCTATCCTATCCTCTATCCCATCCTCTATCCTATCCTCTATCCCATCCTCTATCCTATCCTCTATCCTATCCTATCCTCTATCCTATCCTATCCTCTATCCTATCCTATCCTCATTCCTATCCTATACTCCATTATATCCTATCCTCTATCCTATCCCATCCTCTATCCTATCCTATCCTCTATCCTATCCTATCCTCTATCCTATCCTATCCTCTATTCTATCCTATCCTCTATCCTATCCTATCCTCTATCCTATCCCATCCTCTATCCTATCCTATCCTCTATCCTAACCTATCCTCTATCCTAACCTATCCTCTATCCTATCCTCTATCCTATCCTCTATCCTATCCTATCCTCTATCCTATCCTATCCTCTATCCTATCCTATCCTCTATCCTATACTATCCTCTATCCTAACCTATCCTCTATCCTATCCTATCCTCTATCCTATCCTATCCTCTATCCTATCCTATCCTCTATCCTATCCTATCCTCAACGCTATCCTATCCTCATTACTATCGTATACTCCATTATATCCTATCCGCTATCGTATCATATCGTCTATCCTATAATATCCTCTATCCTATCCAATCGTCTATCCTATCCTCTATCATATACTCTATCCTATCCTATCCTCTATCCTATCCTATCCTCTATCCTATCCTATCCTCTATCCTATCCTACCCTCAATCCTATCCTATCCTATGCTCTATCCTATCCTATCCTCTATCCTATCCTATCCTCAATCCTATCCTATCCTCTATCCTCTCCTATCCTTTATACTAACCAATCCTCTATCCTATCCTCTATCCTATCCTATCCTCTATCCTATCCTATCCTCTATCCTATCCTATCCTCTATCCTATCCTATCCTCTATCCTATCCTACCCTCAATCCTATCCTATCCTATGCTCTATCCTATCCTATCCTCTATCCTATCCTATCCTCAATCCTATCCTATCCTCTATCCTCTCCTATCCTTTATACTAACCAATCCTCTATCCTATCCTCTATCCTATCCTATCCTCTATCCTATCCTATCCTCTATCCTATCCTGTCCTCTATCCTATCCTATCCTCTATCCTATCCTATCCTCTATCCTATCCTATCCTCTATCCTATCCTATCCTCTATCCTATCCTATCCTCTATCCTATCCTATCCTTTATCCTATCCTATCTTCTATCCTATCCTATCCTCTATCCTATCCTATCCTCTATCCTATCCGATCCTCTATCCTATCCTATCCTCTATCCTATCCTATCCTCTATCCTATTCTATCCTCTATCCTATCCTATCCTCTATTCTATCCTATCCTCTATCCTATCCTATCGTATCCTCTATCCTATCCTATCCTCTATCCTATCCTATCCTCTATCCTATCCTATCCTCTATGCTATCCTATCCTCTATCCTATCCTATACTCTATCCTAACCTATCCTCTATCCTATCCTATTCTCTATCCTATCCTATCCTCTATAATATCGTATCCTCTATCATATCCTATCCTCTTGCCTATGATATCATCTACCCTATCGTATCCTCTATCCTATCCAATCTCCTACCCTATCCTCTATCCTATCCTATCCTCTATCGTCTGCTCTATCCTATCCTATCCACTATCCTATCCTATCCTCAATGCTATCCTATTCTCTATCCTCACCTATCCTTTATACTATCCAATCCTCTATCCTAACCTATCCTCTATCCTATCCTATCCTCTTTCCTATCCTATCCTCTATCCTATCCTATCCTCTATCCTAACCTACCCTCTATCCTATTCTATCCTCTATCCTATCCTATCCTCAACGCTATCCTATCCTCATTCCTATCCTATACTCCATTATATCCTATCCGCTATCCTATAATATCCTCTATCCTATCCAATCCTCTATCCTATCCTCTATCCCATCCTCTATCCTATCCTCTATCCCATCCTCTATCCTATCCTCTATCCTATCCTATCCTCTATCCTATCCTATCCTCTATCCTATCCTATCCTCTATCCTATCCTATCATCTATCCTATCCTATCCTCTATCCTAACCTATCCTCTATCCTATCCTATCCTCTATCCTATCCTATCCTCAACGCTATCCTATCCTCATTACTATCCTATACTCCATTATATCCTATCCGCTATCGTATCATATCCTCTATCCTATAATATCCTCTATCCTATCCAATCCTCTATCCTATCCTCTATCATATCCTCTATCCTATCCTATCCTCTATCCTATCCTCTATCCTATCCTATCCTCTATCCTCTCCTATCCTTTATACTAACCAATCCTCTATCCTATCCTCTATCCTATCATATCCTATCCTCTATCCTATCCTATCCTCTACCCTATCCTATCCTCTATCCTATCCTATCCTCTATCCTATCCTATCCTCTATCCTATCCTATCCTCTGTCCTATCATATCCTCTATCCTATCCTATCCTCTATCCTATCCTATCCTCAACGCTATCCTATCCTCATTCCTATCCTATACTCCATTATATCCTATCCGCTATCCCATCATATCCTCTATCCTATAATATCCTCTATCCTATCCAATCCTCTATCCTATCCTCTATCCTATCCTCTATCCTATCCTATCCTCTATCCTATCCTATCCTCTATCCTATCCTATCCTCTATCCTATCCTATCCTCTATCCTATCCTATCCTCTATCCTATCCTATCCTCTATCCTATCCTATCCTCTATCCTATCCTAAACTCTATCCTATCCTATCCTCTATCCTATCCTATCCTCTATCCTATCCTCTATCCTATCCTCTATCCTATCCTATCCTCTATCCTATCCTATCCTCTATCCTATCCTATCCTCTATCCTATCCTATCCTCTATCCTATCCTATCCTCTATCCTAACCTATCCTCTATCCTATCCTATCCTCTATCCTATCCTATCCTCTATCCTATCCTATCCTCTATCCTACCCTATACTCTACGCTAACCTATCCTCTATCCTATCCTATTCTCTATACTATCCTATCCTCTATAATATCGTATCCTCTATCATATCCTATCCTCTTGCCTATAATATCATCTACCCTATCCAATCCTCTATCCTAACCTATCCTCTATCCTATCCTATCCTCTTTCCTATCCTATCCTCTATCCTATCATATCCTCTATCCTAACCTACCCTCTATCCTATCCTATTCTCTATCCTATCCTATCCTCTATAATATCGTATCCTCTATCATATCCTATCCTCTTGCCTATGATATCATCTACCCTATCGTATCCTCTATCCTATCCAATCTCCTACCCTATCCTCTATCCTATCCTATCCTCTATCGTCTGCTCTATCCTATCCTATCCACTATCCTATCCTATCCTCAATGCTATCCTATTCTCTATCCTCACCTATCCATTATACTATCCAATCCTCTATCCTAACCTATCCTCTATCCTATCCTATCCTCAACGCTATCCTATCCTCATTCCTATCCTATACTCCATTATATCCTATCCGCTATCCTATAATATCCTCTATCCTATCCAATCCTCTATCCTATCCTCTATCCCATCCTCTATCCTATCCTCTATCCCATCCTCTATCCTATCCTCTATCCTATCCTATCCTCTATCCTATCCTATCCTCTATCCTATCCTATCCTCTATCCTATCCTATCATCTATCCTATCCTATCCTCTATCCTAACCTATCCTCTATCCTATCCTATCCTCTATCCTATCCTATCCTCAACGCTATCCTATCCTCATTACTATCCTATACTCCATTATATCCTATCCGCTATCGTATCATATCCTCTATCCTATAATATCCTCTATCCTATCCAATCCTCTATCCTATCCTCTATCATATCCTCTATCCTATCCTATCCTCTATCCTATCCTCTATCCTATCCTATCCTCTATCCTCTCCTATCCTTTATACTAACCAATCCTCTATCCTATCCTCTATCCTATCATATCCTATCCTCTATCCTATCCTATCCTCTACCCTATCCTATCCTCTATCCTATCCTATCCTCTATCCTATCCTATCCTCTATCCTATCCTATCCTCTTTCCTATCCTATCCTCTATCCTATCATATCCTCTATCCTAACCTACCCTCTATCCTATCCTATCCTCTATCCTATCCTATCCTCAACGCTATCCTATCCTCATTACTATCCTATACTCCATTATATCCTATCAGCTATCGTATCATATCCTCTATCCTATAATATCCTCTATCCTATCCAATCCTCTATCTTATCCTCTATCATATCCTCTATCCTATCCTATCCTCTATCCTATCCTCTATCCTATCCTATCCTCTATCCTCTCCTATCCTTTATACTAAACAATCCTCTATCCTATCCTCTATCCTATCCTATCCTCTATCCTATCCTATCCTCTATCCTATCCTATCCTCTATCCTATCCTATCCTCTATCCTATCCTATCCTCTATCCTATCCTATCCTCTATCCTATCCTATCCTCTATCCTATCCTATCCTCTATCCTATCCTATCCTCTATCCTATCCTATCCTCTATCCTATCCTATCCTCTATCCTATCCTATCCTCTATCCTATCCTATCCTCTATCCTATCCTATCCTCTATCCTATCCTATCCTCTATCCTATCCTATCCTCTATCCTATCCTATCCTCTATCCTATCCTATCCTCTATCCTATCCTATCCTCTATCCTATCCTATCCTCTATCCTATCCTATCCTCAACCCTATCCTATCCTCATTCCTATCCTATACTCCATTATATCCTATCCTATCCTCTATCCTATCCTCTATCATATCCTATCCTCTATCCTATCCTATCCTCTATCCTATCCTATCCTCTATCCTATCCTATCCTCTATCCTAACCTATCCTCTATCCTATCCTATCCTCTATCCTATCCTATCCTCTATCCTATCCTATCCTCTATCCTATCCTATCCTCAACGCTATCCTATCCTCATTACTATCGTATACTCCATTATATCCTATCCGCTATCGTATCATATCCTCTATCCTATAATATCCTCTATCCTATCCAATCGTCTATCCTATCCTCTATCATATCCTCTATCCTATCCTATCCTCTATCCTATCCTATCCTCTATCCTATCCTATCCTCTATCCTATCCTACCCTCAATCCTATCCTATCCTATGCTCTATCCTATCCTATCCTCTATCCTATCCTATCCTCAATCCTATCCTATCCTCTATCCTCTCCTATCCTTTATACTAACCAATCCTCTATCCTATCCTCTATCCTATCCTATCCTCTATCCTATCCTATCCTCTATCCTATCCTATCCTCTATCCTATCCTATCCTCTATCCTATCCTACCCTCAATCCTATCCTATCCTATGCTCTATCCTATCCTATCCTCTATTCTATCCTATCCTCAATCCTATCCTATCCTCTATCCTCTCCTATCCTTTATACTAACCAATCCTCTATCCTATCCTCTATCCTATCCTATCCTCTATCCTATCCTATCCTCTATCCTATCCTGTCCTCTATCCTATCCTATCCTCTATCCTATCCTATCCTCTATCCTATCCTATCCTCTATCCTATCCTATCCTCTATCCTATCCTATCCTTTATCCTATCCTATCTTCTATCCTATCCTATCATCTATCCTATCCTATCCTCTATCGTATCCGATCCTCTATCCTATCCTATCCTCTATCCTATCCTATCCTCTATCCTATTCTATCCTCTATCCTATCCTATCCTCTATCCTATCCTATCCTCTATCCTATCCTATCGTATCCTCTATCCTATCCTATCCTCTATCCTATCCTATCCTCTATCCTATCCTATCCTCTATGCTATCCTATCCTCTATCCTATCCTATACTCTATCCTAACCTATCCTCTATCCTATCCTATTCTCTATCCTATCCTATCCTCTATAATATCGTATCCTCTATCATATCCTATCCTCTTGCCTATGATATCATCTACCCTATCGTATCCTCTATCCTATCCAATCTCCTACCCTATCCTCTATCCTATCCTATCCTCTATCGTCTGCTCTATCCTATCCTATCCACTATCCTATCCTATCCTCAATGCTATCCTATTCTCTATCCTCACCTATCCTTTATACTATCCAATCCTCTATCCTAACCTATCCTCTATCCTATCCTATCCTCTTTCCTATTCTATCCTCTATCCTATCCTATCCTCAACGCTATCCTATCCTCATTCCTATCCTATACTCCATTATATCCTATCCGCTATCCTATAATATCCTCTATCCTATCCAATCCTCTATCCTATCCTCTATCCCATCCTCTATCCTATCCTCTATCCCATCCTCTATCCTATCCTCTATCCTATCCTATCCTCTATCCTATCCTATCCTCTATCCTATCCTATCCTCTATCCTATCCTATCATCTATCCTATCCTATCCTCTATCCTAACCTATCCTCTATCCTATCCTATCCTCTATCCTATCCTATCCTCAACGCTATCCTATCCTCATTACTATCCTATACTCCATTATATCCTATCCGCTATCGTATCATATCCTCTATCCTATAATATCCTCTATCCTATCCAATCCTCTATCCTATCCTCTATCATATACTCTATCCTATCCTATCCTCTATCCTATCCTCTATCCTATCCTATCCTCTATCCTCTCCTATCCTTTATACTAACCAATCCTCTATCCTATCCTCTATCCTATCATATCCTATCCTCTATCCTATCCTATCCTCTACCCTATCCTATCCTCTATCCTATCCTATCCTCTATCCTATCCTATCCTCTATCCTATCCTATCCTCTGTCCTATCATATCCTCTATCCTATCCTATCCTCTATCCTATCCTCTATCCCTATCCTATCCTCTATCCTATCCTATCCTCTATCCTAACCTATCCTCTATCCTATCCTATCCTCTATCCTATCCTATCCTCAACGCTATCCTATCCTCATTACTATCCTATACTCCATTATATCCTATCAGCTATCGTATCATATCCTCTATCCTATAATATCCTCTATCCTATCCAATCCTCTATCTTATCCTCTATCATATCCTCTATCCTATCCTATCCTCTATCCTATCCTCTATCCTATCCTATCCTCTATCCTCTCCTATCCTTTATACTAACCAATCCTCTATCCTATCCTCTATCCTATCCTATCCTCTTGCCTATAATATCATCTACCCTATCCTATCCTCTATCCTATCCAATCTCCTACCCTATCCTCTATCCTATCCTATCCTCTATCGTCTGCTCTATCCTATCCTATCCTCTATCGTCTGCTCTATCCTATCCTATCCACTATCCTATCCTATCCACAATGCTATCCTATTCTCTATCCTCACCTATCCTTTATACTATCCAATCCTCTATCCTAACCTATCCTCTATCCTATCCTATCCTCTTTCCTATCCTATCCTCTATCCTATCATATCCTCTATCCTAACCTATCCTCTATCCTATCCTATCCTCTATCCTATCCTATCCTCTATCCTATCCTATCCTCTATCCTATCCTATTCTCTACACTATCCTAACCTCTATCCTATCCTATCCTCAACCCTATCCTATCCTCATTCCTATCCTATACTCCATTATATCCTATCCTCTATCCTATCCCATCCTCTATCCTATCCTATCCTCTATCCTATACTATCCTCTATCCTATCCTATCCTCTATTCTATCCTATCCTCTATCCTATCCTATCCTCTATCCTATCCTATCCTCTATCCTATCCTATCCTCTATCCTAACCTATCCTCTATCCTAACCTATCCTCTATCCTATCCTCTATCCTATCCTCTATCCTATCCTATCCTCTATCCTATCCTATCCTCTATCCTATCCTATCCTCTATCCTATCCTATCCTCTATCCTATCCTATCCTCTATCCTAACCTATCCTCTATCCTATCCTATCCTCTATCCTATCCTATCCTCTATCCTATCCTATCCTCTATCCTATCCTATCCTCTATCCTATCCTATCCTCTATCCTATCCTATCCTCTATCCTATCCTACCCTCAATCCTATCCTATCCTATGCTCTATCCTATCCTATCCTCTATCCTATCCTATCCTCAATCCTATCCTATCCTCTATCCTCTCCTATCCTTTATACTAACCAATCCTCTATCCTATCCTCTATCCTATCCTATCCTCTATCCTATCCTATCCTCTATCCTATAATATCCTCTATCCTATCCTATCCTCTATCCTATCCTATCCTCTATCCTATCCTATCCTTTATCCTATCCTATCTTCTATCCTATCCTATCCTCTATCCTATCCTATCCTCTATCCTATACGATCCTCTATCCTATCCTATCCTCTATCCTATCCTATCCTCTATCCTATCCTATCCTCTATCCTATCCTATCCTCTATCCTATCCTATCCTCTATCCTATCCTATCCTATCCTCTATCGTATCCTATACTCTATCCTATCCAATCGTCTATCCTATCCTCTATCATATCCTCTATCCTATCCTATCCTCTATCCTATCCTCTATCCTATCCTATCCTCTATCCTATCCTATCCTCTATCCTATCCTATCCTCTATCCTATCCTATTCTCTACACTATCCTAACCTCTATCCTATCCTATCCTCAACCCTATCCTATCCTCATTCCTATCCTATACTCCATTATATCCTATCCTCTATCCTATCCCATCCTCTATCCTATCCTATCCTCTATCCTATACTATCCTCTATCCTATCCTATCCTCTATTCTATCCTATCCTCTATCCTATCCTATCCTATCCTCTATCCTATCCTATCCTCTATCCTAACCTATCCTCTATCCTAACCTATCCTCTATCCTATCCTCTATCCTATCCTCTATCCTATCCTATCCTCTATCCTATCCTATCCTCTATCCTATCCTATCCTCTATCCTATCCTATCCTCTATCCTATCCTATCCTCTATCCTAACCTATCCTCTATCCTATCCTATCCTCTTTCCTATCCTATCCTCTATCCTATCCTATCCTCTATCCTATCCTATCCTCTATCCTATCCTATCCTCAACGCTATCCTATCCTCATTACTATCGTATACTCCATTATATCCCATCCGCTATCGTATCATATCCTCTATCCGATAATATCCTCTATCCTATCCAATCGTCTATCCTATCCTCTATCATATCCTCTATCCTATCCTATCCTCTATCCTATCCTCTATCCTATCCTATCCTCTATCCTATCCTATCCTCTATCCTATCCTACCCTCAATCCTATCCTATCCTATGCTCTATCCTATCCTATCCTCTATCCTATCCTATCCTCAATCCTATCCTATCCTCTATCCTCTCCTATCCTTTATACTAACCAATCCTCTATCCTATCCTCTATCCTATCCTATCCTCTATCCTATCCTATCCTCTATCCTATCCGATCCTCTATCCTATCCTATCCTCTATCCTATCCTATCCTCTATCCTATCCTATCCTCTATCCTATCCTATCCTCTATCCTATCCTATCCTCTATCCTATCCTATCCTCTATCCTATCCTATCCTATCCTCTATCGTATCCTATCCTCTATCCTATCCTATCCTCTATCCTATCCTATCGTATCCGCTATCCTATCCTATCCTCTATCCTATCCTATCCTCTAACCTATCGTATCCTCTATGCTATCCTATCCTCTATCCTATCCTATACTCTATCCTAACCTATCCTCTATCCTATCCTATTCTCTATCCTATCCTATCCTCTATCCTATCCTATCCTCAACGCTATCCTATCCTCATTACTATCCTATACTCCATTATATCCTATCCGCTATCGTATCATATCCTCTATCCTATAATATCCTCTATCCTATCCAATCCTCTATCCTATCCTATCCTCTTTCCTATCCTATCCTCTATCCTATCCAATCTTCTATCCTATCCTCTATCCCATCCTCTATCCTATCCTCTATCCCATCCTCTATCCTATCCTCTATCCTATCCTATCCTCTATCCTATCCTATCCTCTATCCTATCCTATCCTCTATCCTATCCTATCCTCTATCCTATCCTATCCTCTATCCTATCCTATCCTCTATCCTATCCTATCCTCTATCCTATCCTATCCTCTATCCTATCCTATCCTCTATCCTATCCTATCCTCTATCCTATCCTATCCTCTATCCTATCCTATCCTCTATCCTATCCTATCCTCTATCCTATCCTATCCTCTATCCTATCCTATCCTCTATCCTATCCTATCCTCTATCCTATCCTATCCTCTATCCTATCCTATCCTCTTGCCTATAATATCATCTACCCTATCCTATCCTCTATCCTATCCAATCTCCTACCCTATCCTCTATCCTATCCTATCCTCTATCGTCTGCTCTATCCTATCCTATCCTCTATCGTCTGCTCTATCCTATCCTATCCACTATCCTATCCTATCCACAATGCTATCCTATTCTCTATCCTCACCTATCCTTTATACTATCCAATCCTCTATCCTAACCTATCCTCTATCCTATCCTATCCTCTTTCCTATCCTATCCTCTATCCTATCATATCCTCTATCCTAACCTACCCTCTATCCTATCCTATCCTCTATCCTATCCTATCCTCAACGCTATCCTATCCTCATTACTATCCTATACTCCATTATATCCTATCAGCTATCGTATCATATCCTCTATCCTATAATATCCTCTATCCTATCCAATCCTCTATCTTATCCTCTATCATATCCTCTATCCTATCCTATCCTCTATCCTATCCTCTATCCTATCCTATCCTCTATCCTCTCCTATCCTTTATACTAAACAATCCTCTATCCTATCCTCTATCCTATCCTATCCTCTATCCTATCCTATCCTCTATCCTATCCTATCCTCTATCCTATCCTATCCTCTATCCTATCCTATCCTCTATCCTATCCTACCCTCTATCCTATCCTATCCTCTATCCTATCCTATCCTCTATCCTATCCTATCCTCTATCCTATCCTATCCTCTATCCTATCCTATCCTCTATCCTATCCTATCCTCTATCCTATCCTATCCTCTATCCTATCCTATCCTCTATCCTATCCTATCCTCTATCCTATCCTATCCTCTATCCTATCCTATCCTCTATCCTATCCTATCCTCTATCCTATCCTATTCTCTACACTATCCTAACCTCTATCCTATCCTATCCTCAACCCTATCCTATCCTCATTCCTATCCTATACTCCATTATATCCTATCCTCTATCCTATCCCATCCTCTATCCTATCCTATCCTCTATCCTATCCTATCCTCTATCCTATCCTATCCTCTATTCTATCCTATCCTCTATCCTATCCTATCCTCTATCCTATCCCATCCTCTATCCTATCCTATCCTCTATCCTAACCTATCCTCTATCCTAACCTATCCTCTATCCTATCCTCTATCCTATCCTCTATCCTATCCTATCCTCTATCCTATCCTATCCTCTATCCTATCCTATCCTCTATCCTATCCTATCCTCTATCCTAACCTATCCTCTATCCTATCCTATCCTCTATCCTATCCTATCCTCTATCCTATCCTATCCTCTATCCTATCCTATCCTCAACGCTATCCTATCCTCATTACTATCGTATACTCCATTATATCCTATCCGCTATCGTATCATATCCTCTATCCTATAATATCCTCTATCCTATCCAATCGTCTATCCTATCCTCTATCATATCCTCTATCCTATCCTATCCTCTATCCTATCCTATCCTCTATCCTATCCTATCCTCTATCCTATCCTACCCTCAATCCTATCCTATCCTATGCTCTATCCTATCCTATCCTCTATCCTATCCTATCCTCTATCCTATCCTATCCTCTATCCTATCCTACCCTCAATCCTATCCTATCCTATGCTCTATCCTATCCTATCCTCTATCCTATCCTATCCTCAATCCTATCCTATCCTCTATCCTCTCCTATCCTTTATACTAACCAATCCTCTATCCTATCCTCTATCCTATCCTATCCTCTATCCTATCCTATCCTCTATCCTATCCTGTCCTCTATCCTATCCTATCCTCTATCCTATCCTATCCTCTATCCTATCCTATCCTCTATCCTATCCTATCCTCTATCCTATCCTGTCCTCTATCCTATCGTATCCTCTATCCTATCCAATCTCCTACCCTATCCTCTATCCTATCCTATCCTCTATCGTCTGCTCTATCCTATCCTATCCACTATCCTATCCTATCCTCAATGCTATCCTATTCTCTATCCTCACCTATCCTTTATACTATCCAATCCTCTATCCTAACCTATCCTCTATCCTATCCTATCCTCTTTCCTATCCTATCCTCTATCCTATCCTATCCTCTATCCTAACCTACCCTCTATCCTATTCTATCCTCTATCCTATCCTATCCTCAACGCTATCCTATCCTCATTCCTATCCTATACTCCATTATATCCTATCCGCTATCCTATAATATCCTCTATCCTATCCAATCCTCTATCCTATCCTCTATCCCATCCTCTATCCTATCCTCTATCCCATCCTCTATCCTATCCTCTATCCTATCCTATCCTCTATCCTATCCTATCCTCTATCCTACCCTATCCTCTATCCTATCCTATCATCTATCCTATCCTATCCTCTATCCTAACCTATCCTCTATCCTATCCTATCCTCTATCCTATCCTATCCTCAACGCTATCCTATCCTCATTACTATCCTATACTCCATTATATCCTATCCGCTATCGTATCATATCCTCTATCCTATAATATCCTCTATCCTATCCAATCCTCTATCCTATCCTCTATCATATCCTCTATCCTATCCTATCCTCTATCCTATCCTCTATCCTATCCTATCCTCTATCCTCTCCTATCCTTTATACTAACCAATCCTCTATCCTATCCTCTATCCTATCATATCCTATCCTCTATCCTATCCTATCCTCTACCCTATCCTATCCTCTATCCTATCCTATCCTCTATCCTATCCTATCCTCTATCCTATCCTATCCTCTGTCCTATCATATCCTCTATCCTATCCTATCCTCTATCCTATCCTATCCTCTATCCTATCCTCTATCCTATCCTCTATCCTATCCTATCCTCTATCCTATCCTATCCTCTATCCTATCCTATCCTCTATCCTATCCTATCCTCTATCCTATCCTATCCTCTATCCTAACCTATCCTCTATCGTATCCTATCCTCTATCCTATCCTATCCTCTATCCTATCCTATCCTCTATCCTACCCTATACTCTACGCTAACCTATCCTCTATCCTATCCTATTCTCTATACTATCCTATCCTCTATAATATCGTATCCTCTATCATATCCTATCCTCTTGCCTATAATATCATCTACCCTATCCTATCCTCTATCCTATCCAATCTCCTACCCTATCCTCTATCCTATCCTATCCTCTATCGTCTGCTGTATCCTATCCTATCCTCTATCGTCTGCTCTATCCTATCGTATCCACTATCCTATCCTATCCACAATGCTATCCTATTCTCTATCCTCACCTATCCTTTATACTATCCAATCCTCTATCCTAACCTATCCTCTATCCTATCCTATCCTCTTTCCTATCCTATCCTCTATCCTATCATATCCTCTATCCTAACCTACCCTCTATCCTATCCTATTCTCTATCCTATCCTATCCTCTATAATATCGTATCCTCTATCATATCCTATCCTCTTGCCTATGATATCATCTACCCTATCGTATCCTCTATCCTATCCAATCTCCTACCCTATCCTCTATCCTATCCTATCCTCTATCGTCTGCTCTATCCTATCCTATCCACTATCCTATCCTATCCTCAATGCTATCCTATTCTCTATCCTCACCTATCCTTTATACTATCCAATCCTCTATCCTAACCTATCCTCTATCCTATCCTATCCTCTTTCCTATCCTATCCTCTATCCTATCCTATCCTCTATCCTAACCTACCCTCTATCCTATTCTATCCTCTATCCTATCCTATCCTCAACGCTATCCTATCCTCATTCCTATCCTATACTCCATTATATCCTATCCGCTATCCTATAATATCCTCTATCCTATCCAATCCTCTATCCTATCCTCTATCCCATCCTCTATCCTATCCTCTATCCCATCCTCTATCCTATCCTCTATCCTATCCTATCCTCTATCCTATCCTATCCTCTATCCTATCCTATCCTCTATCCTATCCTATCATCTATCCTATCCTATCCTCTATCCTAACCTATCCTCTATCCTATCCTATCCTCTATCCTATCCTATCCTCAACGCTATCCTATCCTCATTACTATCCTATACTCCATTATATCCTATCCGCTATCGTATCATATCCTCTATCCTATAATATCCTCTATCCTATCCAATCCTCTATCCTATCCTCTATCATATCCTCTATCCTATCCTATCCTCTATCCTATCCTCTATCCTATCCTATCCTCTATCCTCTCCTATCCTTTATACTAACCAATCCTCTATCCTATCCTCTATCCTATCATATCCAATCCTCTATCCTATCCTATCCTCTACCCTATCCTATCCTCTATCCTATCCTATCCTCTATCCTATCCTATCCTCTATCCTATCCTATCCTCTTTCCTATCCTATCCTCTATCCTATCATATCCTCTATCCTAACCTACCCTCTATCCTATCCTATCCTCTATCCTATCCTATCCTCAACGCTATCCTATCCTCATTACTATCCTATACTCCATTATATCCTATCAGCTATCGTATCATATCCTCTATCCTATAATATCCTCTATCCTATCCAATCCTCTATCTTATCCTCTATCATATCCTCTATCCTATCCTATCCTCTATCCTATCCTCTATCCTATCCTATCCTCTATCCTCTCCTATCCTTTATACTAAACAATCCTCTATCCTATCCTCTATCCTATCCTATCCTCTATCCTATCCTATCCTCTATCCTATCCTATCCTCTATCCTATCCTATCCTCTATCCTATCCTATCCTCTATCCTATCCTATCCTCTATCCTATCCTATCCTCTATCCTATCCTATCCTCTATCCTATCCTATCCTCTATCCTATCCTATCCTCTATCCTATCCTATCCTCTATCCTATCCTATCCTCTATCCTATCCTATCCTCTATCCTATCCTATCCTCTATCCTATCCTATCCTCTATCCTATCCTATCCTCTATCCTATCCTATCCTCTATCCTATCCTATCCTCTATCCTATCCTATCCTCTATCCTATCCTATCCTCTATCCTATCCTATCCTCTATCCTATCCTATCCTCTATCCTATCCTATTCTCTACACTATCCTAACCTCTATCCTATCCTATCCTCAACCCTATCCTATCCTCATTCCTATCCTATACTCCATTATATCCTATCCTCTATCCTATCCCATCCTCTATCCTATCCTATCCTCTATCCTATCCTATCCTCTATCCTATCCTATCCTCTATTCTATCCTATCCTCTATCCTATCCTATCCTCTATCCTATCCCATCCTCTATCCTATCCTATCCTCTATCCTAACCTATCCTCTATCCTAACCTATCCTCTATCCTATCCTCTATCCTATCCTCTATCCTATCCTATCCTCTATCCTATCCTATCCTCTATCCTATCCTATCCTCTATCCTATCCTATCCTCTATCCTAACCTATCCTCTATCCTATCCTATCCTCTATCCTATCCTATCCTCTATCCTATCCTATCCTCTATCCTATCCTATCCTCAACGCTATCCTATCCTCATTACTATCGTATACTCCATTATATCCTATCCGCTATCGTATCATATCCTCTATCCTATAATATCCTCTATCCTATCCAATCGTCTATCCTATCCTCTATCATATCCTCTATCCTATCCTATCCTCTATCCTATCCTATCCTCTATCCTATCCTATCCTCTATCCTATCCTACCCTCAATCCTATCCTATCCTATGCTCTATCCTATCCTATCCTCTATCCTATCCTATCCTCAATCCTATCCTATCCTCTATCCTCTCCTATCCTTTATACTAACCAATCCTCTATCCTATCCTCTATCCTATCCTATCCTCTATCCTATCCTATCCTCTATCCTATCCTATCCTCTATCCTATCCTATCCTCTATCCTATCCTATCCTCTATCCTATCCTACCCTCAATCCTATCCTATCCTATGCTCTATCCTATCCTATCCTCTATCCTATCCTATCCTCAATCCTATCCTATCCTCTATCCTCTCCTATCCTTTATACTAACCAATCCTCTATCCTATCCTCTATCCTATCCTATCCTCTATCCTATCCTATCCTCTATCCTATCCTGTCCTCTATCCTATCCTATCCTCTATCCTATCCTATCCTCTATCCTATCCTATCCTCTATCCTATCCTATCCTCTATCCTATCCTATCCTCTATCCTATCCTATCCTTTATCCTATCCTATCTTCTATCCTATCCTATCCTCTATCCTATCCTATCCTCTATCCTATCCGATCCTCTATCCTATCCTATCCTCTATCCTATCCTATCCTCTATCCTATTCTATCCTCTATCCTATCCTATCCTCTATCCTATCCTATCCTCTATCCTATCCTATCGTATCCTCTATCCTATCCTATCCTCTATCCTATCCTATCCTCTATCCTATCCTATCCTCTATGCTATCCTATCCTCTATCCTATCCTATACTCTATCCTAACCTATCCTCTATCCTATCCTATTCTCTATCCTATCCTATCCTCTATAATATCGTATCCTCTATCATATCCTATCCTCTTGCCTATGATATCATCTACCCTATCGTATCCTCTATCCTATCCAATCTCCTACCCTATCCTCTATCCTATCCTATCCTCTATCGTCTGCTCTATCCTATCCTATCCACTATCCTATCCTATCCTCAATGCTATCCTATTCTCTATCCTCACCTATCCTTTATACTATCCAATCCTCTATCCTAACCTATCCTCTATCCTATCCTATCCTCTTTCCTATCCTATCCTCTATCCTATCCTATCCTCTATCCTAACCTACCCTCTATCCTATTCTATCCTCTATCCTATCCTATCCTCAACGCTATCCTATCCTCATTCCTATCCTATACTCCATTATATCCTATCCGCTATCCTATAATATCCTCTATCCTATCCAATCCTCTATCCTATCCTCTATCCCATCCTCTATCCTATCCTCTATCCCATCCTCTATCCTATCCTCTATCCTATCCTAACCTCTATCCTATCCTATCCTCTATCCTATCCTATCATCTATCCTATCCTATCCTCTATCCTAACCTATCCTCTATCCTATCCTATCCTCTATCCTATCCTATCCTCAACGCTATCCTATCCTCATTACTATCCTATACTCCATTATATCCTATCCGCTATCGTATCATATCCTCTATCCTATAATATCCTCTATCCTATCCAATCCTCTATCCTATCCTCTATCATATCCTCTATCCTATCCTATCCTCTATCCTATTCTCTATCCTATCCTATCCTCTATCCTCTCCTATCCTTTATACTAACCAATCCTCTATCCTATCCTCTATCCTATCATATCCTATCCTCTATCCTATCCTATCCTCTACCCTATCCTATCCTCTATCCTATCCTATCCTCTATCCTATCCTATCCTCTATCCTATCCTATCCTCTGTCCTATCATATCCTCTATCCTATCCTATCCTCTATCCTATCCTATCCTCAACGCTATCCTATCCTCATTCCTATCCTATACTCCATTATATCCTATCCGCTATCCCATCATATCCTCTATCCTATAATATCCTCTATCCTATCCAATCCTCTATCCTATCCTCTATCCTATCCTCTATCCTATCCTATCCTCTTTCCTATCCTATCCTCTATCCTATCATATCCTCTATCCTAACCTACCCTCTATCCTATCCTATTCTCTATCCTATCCTATCCTCTATAATATCGTATCCTCTATCATATCCTATCCTCTTGCCTATGATATCATCTACCCTATCGTATCCTCTATCCTATCCAATCTCCTACCCTATCCTCTATCCTATCCTATCCTCTATCGTCTGCTCTATCCTATCCTATCCACTATCCTATCCTATCCTCAATGCTATCCTATTCTCTATCCTAACCTATCCTCTATCCTATCCTATTCTCTATCCTATCCTATCCTCTATAATATCGTATCCTCTATCATATCCTATCCTCTTGCCTATGATATCATCTACCCTATCGTATCCTCTATCCTATCCAATCTCCTACCCTATCCTCTATCCTATCCTATCCTCTATCGTCTGCTCTATCCTATCCTATCCACTATCCTATCCTATCCTCAATGCTATCCTATTCTCTATCCTCACCTATCCTTTATACTATCCAATCCTCTATCCTAACCTATCCTCTATCCTATCCTATCCTCTTTCCTATCCTATCCTCTATCCTATCCTATCCTCTATCCTAACCTACCCTCTATCCTATTCTATCCTCTATCCTATCCTATCCTCAACGCTATCCTATCCTCATTCCTATCCTATACTCCATTATATCCTATCCGCTATCCTATAATATCCTCTATCCTATCCAATCCTCTATCCTATCCTCTATCCCATCCTCTATCCTATCCTCTATCCCATCCTCTATCCTATCCTCTATCCTATCCTAACCTCTATCCTATCCTATCCTCTATCCTATCCTATCATCTATCCTATCCTATCCTCTATCCTAACCTATCCTCTATCCTATCCTATCCTCTATCCTATCCTATCCTCAACGCTATCCTATCCTCATTACTATCCTATACTCCATTATATCCTATCCGCTATCGTATCATATCCTCTATCCTATAATATCCTCTATCCTATCCAATCCTCTATCCTATCCTCTATCATATCCTCTATCCTATCCTATCCTCTATCCTATTCTCTATCCTATCCTATCCTCTATCCTCTCCTATCCTTTATACTAACCAATCCTCTATCCTATCCTCTATCCTATCATATCCTATCCTCTATCCTATCCTATCCTCTACCCTATCCTATCCTCTATCCTATCCTATCCTCTATCCTATCCTATCCTCTATCCTATCCTATCCTCTGTCCTATCATATCCTCTATCCTATCCTATCCTCTATCCTATCCTATCCTCAACGCTATCCTATCCTCATTCCTATCCTATACTCCATTATATCCTATCCGCTATCCCATCATATCCTCTATCCTATAATATCCTCTATCCTATCCAATCCTCTATCCTATCCTCTATCCTATCCTCTATCCTATCCTATCCTCTTTCCTATCCTATCCTCTATCCTATCATATCCTCTATCCTAACCTACCCTCTATCCTATCCTATTCTCTATCCTATCCTATCCTCTATAATATCGTATCCTCTATCATATCCTATCCTCTTGCCTATGATATCATCTACCCTATCGTATCCTCTATCCTATCCAATCTCCTACCCTATCCTCTATCCTATCCTATCCTCTATCGTCTGCTCTATCCTATCCTATCCACTATCCTATCCTATCCTCAATGCTATCCTATTCTCTATCCTCACCTATCCTTTATACTATCCAATCCTCTATCCTAACCTATCCTCTATCCTATCCTATCCTCTTTCCTATCCTATCCTCTATCCTATCCTATCCTCTATCCTAACCTACCCTCTATCCTATTCTATCCTCTATCCTATCCTATCCTCAACGCTATCCTATCCTCATTCCTATCCTATACTCCATTATATCCTATCCGCTATCCTATAATATCCTCTATCCTATCCAATCCTCTATCCTATCCTCTATCCCATCCTCTATCCTATCCTCTATCCCATCCTCTATCCTATCCTCTATCCTATCCTATCCTCTATCCTATCCTATCCTCTATCCTATCCTATCCTCTATCCTATCCTATCATCTATCCTATCCTATCCTCTATCCTAACCTATCCTCTATCCTATCCTATCCTCTATCCTATCCTATCCTCAACGCTATCCTATCCTCATTACTATCCTATACTCCATTATATCCTATCCGCTATCGTATCATATCCTCTATCCTATAATATCCTCTATCCTATCCAATCCTCTATCCTATCCTCTATCATATCCTCTATCCTATCCTATCCTCTATCCTATCCTCTATCCTATCCTATCCTCTATCCTCTCCTATCCTTTATACTAACCAATCCTCTATCCTATCCTCTATCCTATCATATCCTATCCTCTATCCTATCCTATCCTCTACCCTATCCTATCCTCTATCCTATCCTATCCTCTATCCTATCCTATCCTCTATCCTATCCTATCCTCTTTCCTATCCTATCCTCTATCCTATCATATCCTCTATCCTAACCTACCCTCTATCCTATCCTATCCTCTATCCTATCCTATCCTCAACGCTATCCTATCCTCATTACTATCCTATACTCCATTATATCCTATCAGCTATCGTATCATATCCTCTATCCTATAATATCCTCTATCCTATCCAATCCTCTATCTTATCCTCTATCATATCCTCTATCCTATCCTATCCTCTATCCTATCCTCTATCCTATCCTATCCTCTATCCTCTCCTATCCTTTATACTAAACAATCCTCTATCCTATCCTCTATCCTATCCTATCCTCTATCCTATCCTATCCTCTATCCTATCCTATCCTCTATCCTATCCTATCCTCTATCCTATCCTATCCTCTATCCTATCCTATCCTCTATCCTATCCTATCCTCTATCCTATCCTATCCTCTATCCTATCCTATCCTCTATCCTATCCTATCCTCTATCCTATCCTATCCTCTATCCTATCCTATCCTCTATCCTATCCTATCCTCTATCCTATCCTATCCTCTATCCTATCCTATCCTCTATCCTATCCTATCCTCTATCCTATCCTATCCTCTATCCTATCCTATCCTCTATCCTATCCTATCCTCTATCCTATCCTATCCTCTATCCTATCCTATCCTCTATCCTATCCTATCCTCTATCCTATCCTATTCTCTACACTATCCTAACCTCTATCCTATCCTATCCTCAACCCTATCCTATCCTCATTCCTATCCTATACTCCATTATATCCTATCCTCTATCCTATCCCATCCTCTATCCTATCCTATCCTCTATCCTATCCTATCCTCTATCCTATCCTATCCTCTATTCTATCCTATCCTCTATCCTATCCTATCCTCTATCCTATCCCATCCTCTATCCTATCCTATCCTCTATCCTAACCTATCCTCTATCCTAACCTATCCTCTATCCTATCCTCTATCCTATCCTCTATCCTATCCTATCCTCTATCCTATCCTATCCTCTATCCTATCCTATCCTCTATCCTATCCTATCCTCTATCCTAACCTATCCTCTATCCTATCCTATCCTCTATCCTATCCTATCCTCTATCCTATCCTATCCTCTATCCTATCCTATCCTCAACGCTATCCTATCCTCATTACTATCGTATACTCCATTATATCCTATCCGCTATCGTATCATATCCTCTATCCTATAATATCCTCTATCCTATCCAATCGTCTATCCTATCCTCTATCATATCCTCTATCCTATCCTATCCTCTATCCTATCCTATCCTCTATCCTATCCTATCCTCTATCCTATCCTACCCTCAATCCTATCCTATCCTATGCTCTATCCTATCCTATCCTCTATCCTATCCTATCCTCAATCCTATCCTATCCTCTATCCTCTCCTATCCTTTATACTAACCAATCCTCTATCCTATCCTCTATCCTATCCTATCCTCTATCCTATCCTATCCTCTATCCTATCCTATCCTCTATCCTATCCTATCCTCTATCCTATCCTATCCTCTATCCTATCCTACCCTCAATCCTATCCTATCCTATGCTCTATCCTATCCTATCCTCTATCCTATCCTATCCTCAATCCTATCCTATCCTCTATCCTCTCCTATCCTTTATACTAACCAATCCTCTATCCTATCCTCTATCCTATCCTATCCTCTATCCTATCCTATCCTCTATCCTATCCTGTCCTCTATCCTATCCTATCCTCTATCCTATCCTATCCTCTATCCTATCCTATCCTCTATCCTATCCTATCCTCTATCCTATCCTATCCTCTATCCTATCCTATCCTTTATCCTATCCTATCTTCTATCCTATCCTATCCTCTATCCTATCCTATCCTCTATCCTATCCGATCCTCTATCCTATCCTATCCTCTATCCTATCCTATCCTCTATCCTATTCTATCCTCTATCCTATCCTATCCTCTATCCTATCCTATCCTCTATCCTATCCTATCGTATCCTCTATCCTATCCTATCCTCTATCCTATCCTATCCTCTATCCTATCCTATCCTCTATGCTATCCTATCCTCTATCCTATCCTATACTCTATCCTAACCTATCCTCTATCCTATCCTATTCTCTATCCTATCCTATCCTCTATAATATCGTATCCTCTATCATATCCTATCCTCTTGCCTATGATATCATCTACCCTATCGTATCCTCTATCCTATCCAATCTCCTACCCTATCCTCTATCCTATCCTATCCTCTATCGTCTGCTCTATCCTATCCTATCCACTATCCTATCCTATCCTCAATGCTATCCTATTCTCTATCCTCACCTATCCTTTATACTATCCAATCCTCTATCCTAACCTATCCTCTATCCTATCCTATCCTCTTTCCTATCCTATCCTCTATCCTATCCTATCCTCTATCCTAACCTACCCTCTATCCTATTCTATCCTCTATCCTATCCTATCCTCAACGCTATCCTATCCTCATTCCTATCCTATACTCCATTATATCCTATCCGCTATCCTATAATATCCTCTATCCTATCCAATCCTCTATCCTATCCTCTATCCCATCCTCTATCCTATCCTCTATCCCATCCTCTATCCTATCCTCTATCCTATCCTATCCTCTATCCTATCCTATCCTCTATCCTATCCTATCATCTATCCTATCCTATCCTCTATCCTAACCTATCCTCTATCCTATCCTATCCTCTATCCTATCCTATCCTCAACGCTATCCTATCCTCATTACTATCCTATACTCCATTATATCCTATCCGCTATCGTATCATATCCTCTATCCTATAATATCCTCTATCCTATCCAATCCTCTATCCTATCCTCTATCATATCCTCTATCCTATCCTATCCTCTATCCTATTCTCTATCCTATCCTATCCTCTATCCTCTCCTATCCTTTATACTAACCAATCCTCTATCCTATCCTCTATCCTATCATATCCTATCCTCTATCCTATCCTATCCTCTACCCTATCCTATCCTCTATCCTATCCTATCCTCTATCCTATCCTATCCTCTATCCTATCCTATCCTCTGTCCTATCATATCCTCTATCCTATCCTATCCTCTATCCTATCCTATCCTCAACGCTATCCTATCCTCATTCCTATCCTATACTCCATTATATCCTATCCGCTATCCCATCATATCCTCTATCCTATAATATCCTCTATCCTATCCAATCCTCTATCCTATCCTCTATCCTATCCTCTATCCTATCCTATCCTCTATCCTATCCTATCCTCTATCCTATCCTATCCTCTATCCTATCCTATCCTCTATCCTATCCTATCCTCTATCCTATCCTATCCTCTATCCTATCCTATCCTCTATCCTATCCTATCCTCTATCCTATCCTATCCTCTATCCTATCCTATCCTCTATCCTATCCTATCCTCTATCCTATCCTATCCTCTATCCTATCCTATCCTCTATCCTATCCTCTATCCTATCCTCTATCCTATCCTCTATCCTATCCTATCCTCTATCCTATCCTATCCTCTATCCTATCCTATCCTCTATCCTATCCTATCCTCTATCCTATCCTATCCTCTATCCTAACCTATCCTCTATCCTATCCTATCCTCTATCCTATCCTATCCTCAACGCTATCCTATCCTCATTACTATCCTATACTCCATTATATCCTATCAGCTATCGTATCATATCCTCTATCCTATAATATCCTCTATCCTATCCAATCCTCTATCTTATCCTCTATCATATCCTCTATCCTATCCTATCCTCTATCCTATCCTCTATCCCTATCCTATCCTCTATCCTATCCTATCCTCTATCCTAACCTATCCTCTATCCTATCCTATCCTCTATCCTATCCTATCCTCAACGCTATCCTATCCTCATTACTATCCTATACTCCATTATATCCTATCAGCTATCGTATCATATCCTCTATCCTATAATATCCTCTATCCTATCCAATCCTCTATCTTATCCTCTATCATATCCTCTATCCTATCCTATCCTCTATCCTATCCTCTATCCTATCCTATCCTCTATCCTCTCCTATCCTTTATACTAACCAATCCTCTATCCTATCCTCTATCCTATCCTATCCTCTTGCCTATAATATCATCTACCCTATCCTATCCTCTATCCTATCCAATCTCCTACCCTATCCTCTATCCTATCCTATCCTCTATCGTCTGCTCTATCCTATCCTATCCTCTATCGTCTGCTCTATCCTATCCTATCCACTATCCTATCCTATCCACAATGCTATCCTATTCTCTATCCTCACCTATCCTTTATACTATCCAATCCGCTATCCTAACCTATCCTCTATCCTATCCTATCCTCTTTCCTATCCTATCCTCTACCCTATCATATCCTCTATCCTAACCTATCCTCTATCCTATCCTATCCTCTATCCTATCCTATCCTCTATCCTATCCTATCCTCTATCCTATCCTATTCTCTACACTATCCTAACCTCTATCCTATCCTATCCTCAACCCTATCCTATCCTCATTCCTATCCTATACTCCATTATATCCTATCCTCTATCCTATCCCATCCTCTATCCTATCCTATCCTCTATCCTATACTATCCTCTATCCTATCCTATCCTCTATTCTATCCTATCCTCTATCCTATCCTATCCTCTATCCTATCCTATCCTCTATCCTATCCTATCCTCTATCCTAACCTATCCTCTATCCTAACCTATCCTCTATCCTATCCTCTATCCTATCCTCTATCCTATCCTATCCTCTATCCTATCCTATCCTCTATCCTATCCTATCCTCTATCCTATCCTATCCTCTATCCTATCCTATCCTCTATCCTAACCTATCCTCTATCCTATCCTATCCTCTATCCTATCCTATCCTCTATCCTATCCTATCCTCTATCCTATCCTATCCTCAACGCTATCCTATCCTCATTACTATCGTATACTCCATTATATCCTATCCGCTATCGTATCATATCCTCTATCCTATAATATCCTCTATCCTATCCAATCGTCTATCCTATCCTCTATCATATCCTCTATCCTATCCTATCCTCTATCCTATCCTCTATCCTATCCTATCCTCTATCCTATCCTATCCTCTATCCTATCCTACCCTCAATCCTATCCTATCCTATGCTCTATCCTATCCTATCCTCTATCCTATCCTATCCTCAATCCTATCCTATCCTCTATCCTCTCCTATCCTTTATACTAACCAATCCTCTATCCTATCCTCTATCCTATCCTATCCTCTATCCTATCCTATCCTCTATCCTATAATATCCTCTATCCTATCCTATCCTCTATCCTATCCTATCCTCTATCCTATCCTATCCTTTATCCTATCCTATCTTCTATCCTATCCTATCCTCTATCCTATCCTATCCTCTATCCTATCCGATCCTCTATCCTATCCTATCCTCTATCCTATCCCATCCTCTATCCTATCCTATCCTCTATCCTATCCTATCCTCTATCCTATCCTATCCTATCCTCTATCGTATCCTATCCTCTATCCTATCCTATCCTCTATCCTATCCTATCGTATCCTCTATCCTATCCTATCCTCTATCCTATCCTATCCTCTAACCTATCGTATCCTCTATGCTATCCTATCCTCTATCCTATCCTATACTCTATCCTAACCTATCCTCTATCCTATCCTATTCTCTATCCTATCCTATCCTCTATCCTATCCTATCCTCAACGCTATCCTATCCTCATTACTATCCTATACTCCATTATATCTTATCCGCTATCGTATCATATCCTCTATCCTATAATATCCTCTATCCTATCCAATCCTCTATCCTATCCTATCCTCTTTCCTATCCTATCCTCTATCCTATCCAATCCTCTATCCTATCCTCTATCCCATCCTCTATCCTATCCTCTATTCCATCCGCTATCCTATCCTCTATCCTATCCTATCCTCTATCCTATCCTATCCTCTATCCTATCCTATCCTCTATCCTATCCTATCCTCTATCCTAACCTATCCTCTATCCTATCCTATCCTCTATCCTATCCTATCCTCAACGCTATCCTATCCTCATTACTATCCTATACTCCATTATATCCTATCCGCTATCGTATCATATCCTCTATCCTATAATATCCTCTATCCTATCCTATCCTCTATCCTCTCCTATCCTTTATACTAACCAATCCTCTATCCTATCCTCTATCCTATCCTATCCTATCCTCTATCCTATCCTATCCTCTATCCTATCCTATCCTCTATCCTATCCTATCCTCTATCCTATCCTATCCTCTATCCTATCCTATCCTCTATCCTATCCTATCCTCTATCCTATCCTATCCTCTATCCTATCCTATCCTCTATCCTATCCTATCCTCAACGCTATCGTATCCTCATTCCTATCCTATACTCCATTATATCCTATCCGCTATCCCATCATATCCTCTATCCTATAATATCCTCTATCCTAGCCAATCCTCTATCCTATCCTCTATCCTATCCTCTATCCTATCCTATCCTCTATCCTATCCTATCCTATCCTCTATCCTATCCTATCCTCTATCCTATCCTATCCTATCCTCTATCCTATCCTATCCTCTATCCTATCCTCTATCCTATCCTCTATCCTATCCTATCCTCTATCCTATCCTATTCTCTATCCTATCCTATCCTCTATCCTATCCTATCCTCTATCCTATCCTATCCTCTATCCTAACCTATCCTCTATCCTATCCTATCCTCTATCCTATCCTATCCTCTATCCTATCCTATCCTCTATCCTATCCTATCCTCAACGCTATCCTATCCTCATTACTATCGTATACTCCATTATATCCTATCCGCTATCGTATCATATCCTCTATCCGATAATATCCTCTATCCTATCCAATCGTCTATCCTATCCTCTATCCTATCCTATCCTCTATCCTATCCTATCCTCTATCCTATCCTATCCTCTATCCTATCCTATCCTCTATCCTATCCTATTCTCTACACTATCCTAACCTCTATCCTATCCTATCCTCAACCCTATCCTATCCTCATTCCTATCCTATACTCCATTATATCCTATCCTCTATCCTATCCCATCCTCTATCCTATCCTATCCTCTATCCTATACTATCCTCTATCCTATCCTATCCTCTATTCTATCCTATCCTCTATCCTATCCTATCCTATCCTCTATCCTATCCTATCCTCTATCCTAACCTATCCTCTATCCTAACCTATCCTCTATCCTATCCTCTATCCTATCCTATCCTCTATCCTATCCTATCCTCTATCCTATCCTATCCTCTATCCTATCCTATCCTCTATCCTATCCTATCCTCTATCCTAACCTATCCTCTATCCTATCCTATCCTCTTTCCTATCCTATCCTCTATCCTATCCTATCCTCTATCCTATCCTATCCTCTATCCTATCCTATCCTCAACGCTATCCTATCCTCATTACTATCGTATACTCCATTATATCCCATCCGCTATCGTATCATATCCTCTATCCGATAATATCCTCTATCCTATCCAATCGTCTATCCTATCCTCTATCATATCCTCTATCCTATCCTATCCTCTATCCTATCCTCTATCCTATCCTATCCTCTATCCTATCCTATTCTCTACACTATCCTAACCTCTATCCTATCCTATCCTCAACCCTATCCTATCCTCATTCCTATCCTATACTCCATTATATCCTATCCTCTATCCTATCCCATCCTCTATCCTATCCTATCCTCTATCCTATCCTATCCTCTATCCTATCCTATCCTCTATCCTAACCTATCCTCTATCCTAACCTATCCTCTATCCTATCCTCTATCCTATCCTCTATCCTATCCTATCCTCTATCCTATCCTATTCTCTATCCTATCCTATCCTCTATCCTATCCTATCCTCTATCCTATCCTATCCTCTATCCTAACCTATCCTCTATCCTATCCTATCCTCTATCCTATCCTATCCTCTATCCTATCCTATCCTCTATCCTATCCTATCCTCAACGCTATCCTATCCTCATTACTATCGTATACTCCATTATATCCTATCCGCTATCGTATCATATCCTCTATCCGATAATATCCTCTATCCTATCCAATCGTCTATCCTATCCTCTATCATATCCTCTATCCTATCCTATCCTCTATCCTATCCTCTATCCTATCCTATCCTCTATCCTATCCTATCCTCTATCCTATCCTATCCTCTATCCTATCCTATTCTCTACACTATCCTAACCTCTATCCTATCCTATCCTCAACCCTATCCTATCCTCATTCCTATCCTATACTCCATTATATCCTATCCTCTATCCTATCCCATCCTCTATCCTATCCTATCCTCTATCCTATACTATCCTCTATCCTATCCTATCCTCTATTCTATCCTTTCCTCTATCCTATCCTATCCTATCCTCTATCCTATCCTATCCTCTATCCTAACCTATCCTCTATCCTATCCTCTATCCTATCCTCTATCCTATCCTATCCTCTATCCTATCCTATCCTCTATCCTATCCTATCCTCTATCCTATCCTATCCTCTATCCTATCCTATCCTCTATCCTAACCTATCCTCTATCCTATCCTATCCTCTTTCCTATCCTATCCTCTATCCTATCCTATCCTCTATCCTATCCTATCCTCTATCCTATCCTATCCTCAACGCTATCCTATCCTCATTACTATCGTATACTCCATTATATCCCATCCGCTATCGTATCATATCCTCTATCCGATAATATCCTCTATCCTATCCAATCGTCTATCCTATCCTCTATCATATCCTCTATCCTATCCTATCCTCTATCCTATCCTCTATCCTATCCTATCCTCTATCCTATCCTATCCTCTATCCTATCCTACCCTCAATCCTATCCTATCCTATGCTCTATCCTATCCTATCCTCTATCCTATCCTATCCTCAATCCTATCCTATCCTCTATCCTCTCCTATCCTTTATACTAACCAATCCTCTATCCTATCCTCTATCCTATCCTATCCTCTATCCTATCCTATCCTCTATCCTATCCGATCCTCTATCCTATCCTATCCTCTATCCTATCCTATCCTCTATACTATCCTATCCTCTATCCTATCCTATCCTCTATCCTATCCTATCCTATCCTCTATCGTATCCTATCCTCTATCCTATCCTATCCTCTATCCTATCCTATCGTATCCTCTATCCTATCCTATCCTCTATCCTATCCTATCCTCTAACCTATCGTATCCTCTATGCTATCCTATCCTCTATCCTATCCTATACTCTATCCTAACCTATCCTCTATCCTATCCTATTCTCTATCCTATCCTATCCTCTATCCTATCCTATCCTCAACGCTATCCTATCCTCATTACTATCCTATACTCCATTATATCCTATCCGCTATCGTATCATATCCTCTATCCTATAATATCCTCTATCCTATCCAATCCTCTATCCTATCCTATCCTCTTTCCTATCCTATCCTCTATCCTATCCAATCCTCTATCCTATCCTCTATCCCATCCTCTATCCTATCCTCTATCCCATCCTCTATCCTATCCTCTATCCTATCCTATCCTCTATCCTATCCTATCCTCTATCCTATCCTATCCTCTATCCTATCCTATCCTCTATCCTAACCTATCCTCTATCCTATCCTATCCTCTATCCTATCCTATCCTCAACGCTATCCTATCCTCATTACTATCCTATACTCCATTATATCCTATCCGCTATCGTATCATATCCTCTATCCTATAATATCCTCTATCCTATCCAATCCTCTATCCTATCCTCTATCATATCCTCTATCCTATCCTATCCTCTATCCTATCCTCTATCCTATCCTATCCTCTATCCTCTCCTATCCTTTATACTAACCAATCCTCTATCCTATCCTCTATCCTATCCTATCCTATCCTCTATCCTATCCTATCCTCTATCCTATCCTATCCTCTATCCTATCCTATCCTCTATCCTATCCTATCCTCTATCCTATCCTATCCTCTATCCTATCCTATCCTCTATCCTATCCTATCCTCTATCCTATCCTATCCTCTATCCTATCGTATCCTCTATCCTATCCCATCCTATCCTCTATCCTATCCTATCCTCTATCCTAACCTATCCTCTATCCTATCCTATCCTCTATCCTATCCTATCCTCTATCCTATCCTATCCTATCCTATCCTCTATCCTATCCTATCCTCTATCCTATCCTATCCTCTATCCTATCCTATCCTCTATCCTATCCTATCCTCTATCCTATCCTATCCTCTATCCTATCCTATCCTCTATCCTATCCTATCCTCAATCCTATCCTATCCTCTATCCTATCCTATCCTCTATCCTATCCTCTATCCTATCCTATCCTCTATCCTATCCTATCCTCTATCCTATCCTATCCTCTATCCTATCCTATACTCTATCCTATCCTATCCTCTATCCTATCCTATCCTCTATCCTATCCTATCCTATCCTCTATCCTAACCTATCCTCTATCTTATCCAATCGTCTATCCTATCCTATCCTCTATCCTATCCTATCCTCCATCGTCTCCTATCCTCTATCCTATCCAATCCCCTATCCTATCCTCGATCCTATCCTATCCTCTATCGTCTGCTCTATCCTATCCTATCCACTATCCTATCCTATCCTCAATGCTATCCTATTCTCTATCCTCACCTATCCTTTATACTATCCAATCCTCTATCCTATCCTATCCTCTATCCTATCCTAACCTCTATCCTATCCTATCCTGTATCCTATCCTATCCTCTATCCTATCCTATCCTCTATCCTGTCCTATCCTCTATAATATCGTATCCTCTATCATATCCTATCCTCTTTCCTATTATATCATCTATCCTATCCAATCTCTATCGTCTCCTTTCCTCCATCCTATCCAATCCCCTATCTTATCTTCTATCGTCTCCTGTCCTCTATCCTATACAATCCCCTATCCTATCCTCTATCCTATCCTATCCTCTACCCTATCCTACCATCAATCCTATCCTATCCTATGCTCTATCCTATTCTATACTCTATCCTATCCCATCCTCTATCCTATCCTATCCTCTATCCTATCCTATCCTCTATCCTATCCTATCCTCTATCCTAACCTATCCTCTATCCTATCCTATCCTCTATCCTATCCTATCCTGTATCCTATCCTATCCTCTATCCTATCCTATCCTCTATCCTGTCCTATCCTCTATAATATCGTATACTCTATCATATCCTATCCTCTTTCCTATAATATGATCTATCCTATCTAATCTCTATCGTCTCCTTTCCTCTATCCTATCCAATCCCCTATCCTATCTTCTATCGTCTCCTGTCATCTATCCTATCCAATCCCCTATCCTATCCTCTATCCTATCCTATCCTCTATCCTACCCTCAATCCTATCCTATCCTATGCTCTATCCTATCCTATCCTCTATCCTATCCTATCCTCAATCCTATCCTATCCTCTATCCTCTCCTATCCTTTATACTAACCAATCCTCTATCCTATCCTCTATCCTATCCTATCATCTATCCTATCCTATCCTCTATCCTAACCTGTCCTCTATCCTATCCTATCCTCTATCCTATCATATCCTCAACGCTATCCTATCCTCATTACTATCCTATACTCCATTATATCCTATCCGCTATCGTATCATATCCTCTATCCTATCCTATCCTCTATCCTCTCCTATCCTCTATCCTCTCCTATCCTCTATCCTATTCTATTCTCTATCCTATCCTATCCTCTATCCTATCCTGTCCTCTATCCTATCCTATCCTCTATCCTATCCTATCCTCTATCCTATCCTATCCTCTATCCTATCCTATCCTCTATCCTATCCTATCCTATCCTATCCTCTATCCTCTATCCTATCCTATCCTCTATAATATCCTATCCTATCCTATCCTCTATCCTCTATCCTATCCTATCCTCTATAATATCGTATCCTCTATCATATCCTATCCTCTTGCCTATGATATCATCTACCCTATCGTATCCTCTATCCTATCCAATCTCCTACCCTATCCTCTATCCTATCCTATCCTCTATCGTCTGCTCTATCCTATCCTATCCACTATCCTATCCTATCCTCAATGCTATCCTATTCTCTATCCTCACCTATCCTTTATACTATCCAATCCTCTATTATAACCTATCCTCTATCCTATCCTATCCTCTTTCCTATCCTATCCTCTATCCTATCCTATCCTCTATCCTAACCTACCCTCTATCCTATCCTATTCTCTATCCTATCCTATCCTCAACGCTATCCTATCCTCATTCCTATCCTATACTCCATTATATCCTATCCGCTATTCTATCATATCCTCTATCCTATAATATCCTCTATCCTATCCAATCCTCTATCCTATACTCTATCCTATCCTCTATCCTATCCTCCATCCTATACTATCCTCTATCCTATCCTATCCTCTATCCTATCCTATCCTCTATCCTATCCTATCCTCTATCCTATCCTATCCTCTATCCTAACCTGTCCTCTATCCTATCCTATCCTCTATCCTATCATATCCTCAACGCTATCCTATCCTCATTACTATCCTATACTCCATTATATCCTATCCGCTATCGTATCATATCCTCTATCCTATAATATCCTCTATCCTATCCAATCCTCTATCCTATCCTCTATCATATCCTCTATCCTATCCTATCCTCTATCCTATCCTCTATCCTATCCTATCCTCTATCCTCTCCTATCCTTTATACTATCCAATCCTCTATCCTATCCTCTATCCTATCCTTTCCTCTATCCTATCCTATCCTCTATCCTATCCTATCCTCTATCCTATCCTATCCTCTATAATATCGTATCCTCTACCATATCCTATCCTCTTGCCTATAGTATCATCTACCCTATCCTATCCTCTATCCTATCCAATCTCCTACCCTATCCTCTATCCTATCCTATCCTCTATCGTCTGCTCTATCCTATCCTATCCACTATCCTATCCTATCCTCAAAGCTATCCTATTCTCTATCCTCACCTATCCTTTATACTATCCTATCCTCTATCCTATCCTATCCTCTATCCTATCCTCTATCCTATCCTATCCACTATCCTATCCTATCCTCAATGCTATCCTATTCTCTATCCTCACCTATCCTTTATACTATCCAATCCTCTATTATAACCTATCCTCTATCCTATCCTATCCTCTTTCCTATCCTATCCTCTATCCTATCCTATCCTCTATCCTAACCTACCCTCTATCCTATCCTATTCTCTATCCTATCCTATCCTCAACGCTATCCTATCCTCATTCCTATCCTATACTCCATTATATCCTATCCGCTATTCTATCATATCCTCTATCCTATAATATCCTCTATCCTATCCAATCCTCTATCCTATACTCTATCCTATCCTCTATCCTATCCTCCATCCTATACTATCCTCTATCCTATCCTATCCTCTATCCTATCCTATCCTCTATCCTATCCTATCCTCTATCCTATCCTATCCTCTATCCTAACCTGTCCTCTATCCTATCCTATCCTCTATCCTATCATATCCTCAACGCTATCCTATCCTCATTACTATCCTATACTCCATTATATCCTATCCGCTATCGTATCATATCCTCTATCCTATAATATCCTCTATCCTATCCAATCCTCTATCCTATCCTCTATCATATCCTCTATCCTATCCTATCCTCTATCCTATCCTCTATCCTATCCTATCCTCTATCCTCTCCTATCCTTTATACTATCCAATCCTCTATCCTATCCTCTATCCTATCCTTTCCTCTATCCTATCCTATCCTCTATCCTATCCTATCCTCTATCCTATCCTATCCTCTATAATATCGTATCCTCTACCATATCCTATCCTCTTGCCTATAGTATCATCTACCCTATCCTATCCTCTATCCTATCCAATCTCCTACCCTATCCTCTATCCTATCCTATCCTCTATCGTCTGCTCTATCCTATCCTATCCACTATCCTATCCTATCCTCAAAGCTATCCTATTCTCTATCCTCACCTATCCTTTATACTATCCTATCCTCTATCCTATCCTATCCTCTATCCTATCCTCTATCCTATCCTATCCTCTATCCTCTCATATCCTCTATCCTATCCTATCCTCTTTCCTATCCTATCCTATCCTCTATCCTAACCTATCCTCTATCTTATCCTATCCTCTATCCTATCCTATCCTGAACCCTATCCTATCCTCATTCCTATCCTATACTCCATTATATCCTATCCGCTATCCTATCATATCCTCTATCCTATCCTCTATCCTATCCTCTATCCTATCCTATCCTCTATCCTATCCTATCCTCTATCCTATCCTATCCTCTATCGTCTCCTATCCTCTATCCTATCCTATCCTCTATCCTATCCTATCCTCTATCCTATCCTATCCTCTATCCTATACTATCCGCTATCCTATCCTCTATCCTATCCTATACTCTATCCTAACCTATCCTCTATCCTATCCTATTCTCTATCCTATCCTATCCTGAACCCTATCCTATCCTCATTCCTAACCTATACTCCATTATATCCTATCCGCTATCCTATCATATCCTCTATCCTATCCAATCCTCTATCCTATCCTGTCCTCTATCCTATCCTATCCTCTATCCTATCCTATCCTATCCTCTATCCTATCCTATCCTCTATCCTATCCTATCCTATCCTATCCTCTATCCTCTATCCTATCCTATCCACTATCCTATCCTATCCTCTATCCTATCCTATCCTATCCTCTATCCTATCCTATCCTCTATCCTATCCTATCCTCTATCCTATCCTATCCTCTATCCTATCCTATCCTCTATCCTATCCTATACTCTATCCTAACATATCCTCTATCCTATCCTATTCTCTATCCTATCCTATCCTCTATAATATCGTATCCTCTATCATATCCTATCCTCTTGCCTATAATATCATCTACCCTATCCTATCCTCTATCCTATCCAATCTCCTACCCTATCCTCTATCCTATCCTATCCTCTATCGTCTGCTCTATCCTATCCTATCCACTATCCTATCCTATCCTCAATGCTATCCTATTCTCTATCCTCACCTATCCTTTATACTATCCAATCCTCTATCCTATCCTATCCTCTATCCTATCCTATCCTCCATCGTCTCCTATCCTCTATCCTATCCAATCCCCTATCCTATCCTCTATCGTCTGCTCTATCCTATCCTATCCTATCCTCAATGCTATCCTATTCTCTATCCTCACCTATCCTTTATACTATCCTATCCTCTATCCTATCCTATCCTCTATCCTACCCTCAATCCTATCCTATCCTATGCTCTATCCTGTCCTATCCTCTATCCTATCCTATCCTCAATCCTATCCTATCCTCTATCCTCTCCTATCCTTTATACTAACCAATCCTCTATCCTATCCTTTATCCTATCCTATCCTCTATCCTATCCTATCCTCTATCCAATCCTATCCTCTATCCTATCCTATCCTCTATCCTATCCTATCCTCTATCCTATCCTATCCTCTATCCTATCCTATCCTATCTTCTATCCTATCCTATCCTATCCTCTATCCTATCCTATCCTCTATCCTATCCTATCCTCTATCCTATCCTATCCTCTATCCTATCCTATCCTCTATCCTATCCTATCCTCTATTCTATCCTATCCTCTATCCTATCCTATCCTCTATCCTATCCTATCCTATCCTCTATCCTATCCTATCCTCTATCCTATCCTATCCTCTATCCTATCCTATCCTCTATGCTATCCTATCCTCTATCCTATCCTATCCTCTATCCTATCCTATCCTCTATCCTATCCTATCCTCTATGCTAACCTATCCTCTATCCTATCCTATACACTATCCTAACCTATCCTCTATCCTATCCTATTCTCTATCCTATCCTATCCTCTATAATATCGTATCCTCTATCATATCCTATCCTCTTGCCTATGATATCATCTACCCTATCGTATCCTCTATCCTATCCAATCTCCTACCCTATCCTCTATCCTATCCTATCCTCTATCGTCTGTTCTATCCTATCCTATCCACTATCCTATCCTATCCTCAATGCTATCCTATTCTCTATCCTCACCTATCCTTTATACTATCCAATCCTCTATCCTAACCTATCCTCTATCCTATCCTATCCTCTTTCCTATCCTATCCTCTATCCTATCCTATCCTCTATCCTAACCTACCCTCTATCCTATCCTATCCTCTATCCTATCCTATCCTCAACGCTATCCTATCCTCATTCCTATCCTATACTCCATTATATCCTATCCGCTATCCTATCATATCCTCTATCCTATAATATCCTCTATCCTATCCAATCCTCTATCCTATCCTCTATCCTATCCTCTATCCTATCCTCTATCCCATCCTCTATCCTATCCTCTATCCTATCCTATCCGCTATCCTATCCTATCCTCTATCCTATCCTATCCTCTATCCTATCCTATCCTCTATCCTATCCTATCCTCTATCCTAACCTATCCTCTATCCTATCCTATCCTCTATCCTATCCTATCCTCAACGCTATCCTATCCTCATTACTATCCTATACTCCATTATATCCTATCCGCTATCGTAGCATATCCTCTATCCTATAATATCCTCTATCCTATCCAATCCTCTATCCTATAATCTATCATATCCTCTATCCTATCCTATCCTCTATCCTATCCTATCCTCTATCCTCTCCTATCCTTTATACTAACCAATCCTCTATCCTATCCTCTATCCTATCCTCTATCCTATCCTCTATCCTATCCTATCCTCTATACTATCCTATCCTCTATCCTATCCTATCCTCAATCCTATCCTATCCTCTATCCTCTCCTATCCTTTATACTAACCAATCCTCTATCCTATCCTCTATCCTATCCTATCCTCTATCCTATCCTATCCTCTATCCTATCCTATCCTCTATCCTATCCTATCCTCAATCCTATCCTATCCTCTATCCTCTCCTATCCTTTATACTAACCAATCCTCTATCCTATCCTCTATCCTATCCAATCTCCTACCCTATCCTCTATCCTATCCTATCCTCTATCGTCTGCTCTATCCTATCCTATCCACTATCCTATCCTATCCTCAATGCTATCCTATTCTCTATCCTCACCTATCCTTTATACTATCCAATCCTCTATCCTATCCTATCCTCTATCCTATCCTATCCTCCATCGTCTCCTATCCTCAATCCTATCCTATCCTCTATCCTCTCCTATCCTTTATACTAACCAATCCTCTATCCTATCCTTTATCCTATCCTATCCTCTATCCTATCCTATCCTCTATCCAATCCTATCCTCTATCCTATCCTATCCTCTATCCTATCCTATCCTCTATCCTATCCTATCCTATCTTCTATCCTATCCTATCCTATCCTCTATCCTATCCTATCCTCTATCCTATCCTATCCTCTATCCTATCCTATCCTCTATCCTATCCTATCCTCTATCCTATCCTATCCTCTATTCTATCCTATCCTCTATCCTATCCTATCCTCTATCCTATCCTATCCTATCCTCTATCCTATCCTATCCTCTATCCTATCCTATCCTCTATCCTATCCTATCCTCTATGCTATCCTATCCTCTATCCTATCCTATCCTCTATCCTATCCTATCCTCTATCCTATCCTATCCTCTATGCTAACCTATCCTCTATCCTATCCTATACACTATCCTAACCTATCCTCTATCCTATCCTATTCTCTATCCTATCCTATCCTCTATAATATCGTATCCTCTATCATATCCTATCCTCTTGCCTATGATATCATCTACCCTATCGTATCCTCTATCCTATCCAATCTCCTACCCTATCCTCTATCCTATCCTATCCTCTATCGTCTGTTCTATCCTATCCTATCCACTATCCTATCCTATCCTCAATGCTATCCTATTCTCTATCCTCACCTATCCTTTATACTATCCAATCCTCTATCCTAACCTATCCTCTATCCTATCCTATCCTCTTTCCTATCCTATCCTCTATCCTATCCTATCCTCTATCCTAACCTACCCTCTATCCTATCCTATCCTCTATCCTATCCTATCCTCAACGCTATCCTATCCTCATTCCTATCCTATACTCCATTATATCCTATCCGCTATCCTATCATATCCTCTATCCTATAATATCCTCTATCCTATCCAATCCTCTATCCTATCCTCTATCCTATCCTCTATCCTATCCTCTATCCCATCCTCTATCCTATCCTCTATCCTATCCTATCCGCTATCCTATCCTATCCTCTATCCTATCCTATCCTCTATCCTATCCTATCCTCTATCCTATCCTATCCTCTATCCTAACCTATCCTCTATCCTATCCTATCCTCTATCCTATCCTATCCTCAACGCTATCCTATCCTCATTACTATCCTATACTCCATTATATCCTATCCGCTATCGTAGCATATCCTCTATCCTATAATATCCTCTATCCTATCCAATCCTCTATCCTATAATCTATCATATCCTCTATCCTATCCTATCCTCTATCCTATCCTATCCTCTATCCTCTCCTATCCTTTATACTAACCAATCCTCTATCCTATCCTCTATCCTATCCTCTATCCTATCCTCTATCCTATCCTATCCTCTATACTATCCTATCCTCTATCCTATCCTATCCTCAATCCTATCCTATCCTCTATCCTCTCCTATCCTTTATACTAACCAATCCTCTATCCTATCCTCTATCCTATCCTATCCTCTATCCTATCCTATCCTCTATCCTATCCTATCCTCTATCCTATCCTATCCTCAATCCTATCCTATCCTCTATCCTCTCCTATCCTTTATACTAACCAATCCTCTATCCTATCCTCTATCCTATCCTATCCTCTATCCTATCCTATCCTCTATCCTATCCTATACTCTATCCTAACATATCCTCTATCCTATCCTATTCTCTATCCTATCCTATCCTCTATAATATCGTATCCTCTATCATATCCTATCCTCTTGCCTATAATATCATCTACCCTATCCTATCCTCTATCCTATCCAATCTCCTACCCTATCCTCTATCCTATCCTATCCTCTATCGTCTGCTCTATCCTATCCTATCCACTATCCTATCCTATCCTCAATGCTATCCTATTCTCTATCCTCACCTATCCTTTACACTATCCAATCCTCTATCCTATCCTATCCTCTATCCTATCCTATCCTCCATCGTCTCCTATCCTCTATCCTATCCAATCCCCTATCCTATCCTCTATCGTCTGCTCTATCCTATCCTATCCTATCCTCAATGCTATCCTATTCTCTATCCTCACCTATCCTTTACACTATCCTATCCTCTATCCTATCCTATCCTCTATCCTACCCTCAATCCTATCCTATCCTATGCTCTATCCTGTCCTATCCTCTATCCTATCCTATCCTCAATCCTATCCTATCCTCTATCCTCTCCTATCCTTTATACTAACCAATCCTCTATCCTATCCTTTATCCTATCCTATCCTCTATCCTATCCTATCCTCTATCCTATCCTATCCTCTATCCTATCCTATCCTCTATCCTATCCTATCCTCTATCCTATCCTATCCTATCTTCTATCCTATCCTATCCTATCCTCTATCCTATCCTATCCTCTATCCTATCCTATCCTCTATCCTATCCTATCCTCTATCCTATCCTATCCTCTATCCTATCCTATCCTCTATTCTATCCTATCCTCTATCCTATCCTATCCTCTATCCTATCCTATCCTATCCTCTATCCTATCCTATCCTCTATCCTATCCTATCCTCTATCCTATCCTATCCTCTATGCTATCCTATCCTCTATCCTATCCTATCCTCTATCCTATCCTATCCTCTATCCTATCCTATCCTCTATGCTAACCTATCCTCTATCCTATCCTATACACTATCCTAACCTATCCTCTATCCTATCCTATTCTCTATCCTATCCTATCCTCTATAATATCGTATCCTCTATCATATCCTATCCTCTTGCCTATGATATCATCTACCCTATCGTATCCTCTATCCTATCCAATCTCCTACCCTATCCTCTATCCTATCCTATCCTCTTTCCTATCCTATCCTCTATCCTATCCTATCCTCTATCCTAACCTACCCTCTATCCTATCCTATCCTCTATCCTATCCTATCCTCAACGCTATCCTATCCTCATTCCTATCCTATACTCCATTATATCCTATCCGCTATCCTATCATATCCTCTATCCTATAACATCCTCTATCCTATCCAATCCTCTATCCTATCCTCTATCCTATCCTCTATCCTATCCTCTATCCCATCCTCTATCCTATCCTCTATCCTATCCTATCCGCTATCCTATCCTATCCTCTATCCTATCCTATCCTCTATCCTATCCTATCCTCTATCCTATCCTATCCTCTATCCTAACCTATCCTCTATCCTATCCTATCCTCTATCCTATCCTATCCTCAACGCTATCCTATCCTCATTACTATCCTATACTCCATTATATCCTATCCGCTATCGTATCATATCCTCTATCCTATAATATCCTCTATCCTATCCAATCCTCTATCCTATAATCTATCATATCCTCTATCCTATCCTATCCTCTATCCTATCCTATCCTCTATCCTCTCCTATCCTTTATACTAACCAATCCTCTATCCTATCCTCTATCCTATCCTATCCTCTATCCTATCCTATCCTCTATAATATCGTATCCTCTATCATATCCTATCCTCTTTCCTATTATATCATCTATCCTATCCAATCTCTATCGTCTCCTTTCCTCCATCCTATCCAATCCCCTATCTTATCTTCTATCGTCTCCTGTCCTCTATCCTATACAATCCCCTATCCTATAATCTATCCTATCCTATCCTCTATCCTATCCTACCATCAATCCTATCCTATCCTATGCTCTATCCTATTCTATACTCTATCCTATCCCATCCTCTATCCTATCCTATCCTCTATCCTATCCTATCCTCTATCCTATCCTATCCTCTATCCTAACCTATCCTCTATCCTATCCTATCCTCTATCCTATCCTATCCTGTATCCTATCCTATCCTCTATCCTATCCTATCCTCTATCCTGTCCTATCCTCTATAATATCGTATCCTCTATCATATCCTATCCTCTTTCCTATTATATCATCTATCCTATCCAATCTCTATCGTCTCCTTTCCTCCATCCTATCCAATCCCCTATCTTATCTTCTATCGTCTCCTGTCCTCTATCCTATACAATCCCCTATCCTATCCTCTATCCTATCCTATCCTCTATCCTATCCTACCATCAATCCTATCCTATCCTATGCTCTATCCTATTCTATACTCTATCCTATCCCATCCTCTATCCTATCCTATCCTCTATCCTATCCTATCCTCTATCCTATCCTATCCTCTATCCTAACCTATCCTCTATCCTATCCTATCCTCTATCCTATCCTATCCTCTATCGTCTGCTCTATCCTATCCTATCCACTATCCTATCCTATCCTCAAAGCTATCCTATTCTCTATCCTCACCTATCCTTTATACTATCCTATCCTCTATCCTATCCTATCCTCTATCCTATCCTCTATCCTATCCTATCCTCTATCCTCTCCTATCCTCTATCCTATCCTATCCTCTTTCCTATCCTATCCTATCCTCTATCCTAACCTATCCTCTATCTTATCCTATCCTCTATCCTATCCTATCCTGAACCCTATCCTATCCTCATTCCTATCCTATACTCCATTATATCCTATCCGCTATCCTATCATATCCTCTATCCTATCCTCTATCCTATCCTCTATCCTATCCTATCCTCTATCCTATCCTATCCTCTATCCTATCCTATCCTCTATCGTCTCCTATCCTCTATCCTATCCTATCCTCTATCCTATCCTATCCTCTATCCTATCCTATCCTCTATCCTATACTATCCGCTATCCTATCCTCTATCCTATCCTATACTCTATCCTAACCTATCCTCTATCCTATCCTATTCTCTATCCTATCCTATCCTGAACCCTATCCTATCCTCATTCCTAACCTATACTCCATTATATCCTATCCGCTATCCTATCATATCCTCTATCCTATCCAATCCTCTATCCTATCCTGTCCTCTATCCTATCCTATCCTCTATCCTATCCTATCCTATCCTCTATCCTATCCTATCCTCTATCCTATCCTATCCTATCCTATCCTCTATCCTCTATCCTATCCTATCCACTATCCTATCCTATCCTCTATCCTATCCTATCCTATCCTCTATCCTATCCTATCCTCTATCCTATCCTATCCTCTATCCTATCCTATCCTCTATCCTATCCTATCCTCTATCCTATCCTATACTCTATCCTAACATATCCTCTATCCTATCCTATTCTCTATCCTATCCTATCCTCTATAATATCGTATCCTCTATCATATCCTATCCTCTTGCCTATAATATCATCTACCCTATCCTATCCTCTATCCTATCCAATCTCCTACCCTATCCTCTATCCTATCCTATCCTCTATCGTCTGCTCTATCCTATTATATCCACTATCCTATCCTATCCTCAACGCTATCCTATCCTCATTCCTATCCTATACTCCATTATATCCTATCCGCTATCCTATCATATCCTCTATCCTATAATATCCTCTATCCTATCCAATCCTCTATCCTATCCTCTATCCTATCCTCTATCCTATCCTCTATCCCATCCTCTATCCTATCCTCTATCCTATCCTATCCGCTATCCTATCCTATCCTCTATCCTATCCTATCCTCTATCCTATCCTATCCTCTATCCTATCCTATCCTCTATCCTAACCTATCCTCTATCCTATCCTATCCTCTATCCTATCCTATCCTCAACGCTATCCTATCCTCATTACTATCCTATACTCCATTATATCCTATCCGCTATCGTATCATATCCTCTATCCTATAATATCCTCTATCCTATCCAATCCTCTATCCTATAATCTATCATATCCTCTATCCTATCCTATCCTCTATCCTATCCTATCCTCTATCCTCTCCTATCCTTTATACTAACCAATCCTCTATCCTATCCTCTATCCTATCCTATCCTCTATCCTATCCTATCCTCTATAATATCGTATCCTCTATCATATCCTATCCTCTTTCCTATTATATCATCTATCCTATCCAATCTCTATCGTCTCCTTTCCTCCATCCTATCCAATCCCCTATCTTATCTTCTATCGTCTCCTGTCCTCTATCCTATACAATCCCCTATCCTATAATCTATCCTATCCTATCCTCTATCCTATCCTACCATCAATCCTATCCTATCCTATGCTCTATCCTATTCTATACTCTATCCTATCCCATCCTCTATCCTATCCTATCCTCTATCCTATCCTATCCTCTATCCTATCCTATCCTCTATCCTAACCTATCCTCTATCCTATCCTATCCTCTATCCTATCCTATCCTGTATCCTATCCTATCCTCTATCCTATCCTATCCTCTATCCTGTCCTATCCTCTATAATATCGTATCCTCTATCATATCCTATCCTCTTTCCTATTATATCATCTATCCTATCCAATCTCTATCGTCTCCTTTCCTCCATCCTATCCAATCCCCTATCTTATCTTCTATCGTCTCCTGTCCTCTATCCTATACAATCCCCTATCCTATCCTCTATCCTATCCTATCCTCTATCCTATCCTACCATCAATCCTATCCTATCCTATGCTCTATCCTATTCTATACTCTATCCTATCCCATCCTCTATCCTATCCTATCCTCTATCCTATCCTATCCTCTATCCTATCCTATCCTCTATCCTAACCTATCCTCTATCCTATCCTATCCTCTATCCTATCCTATCCTCTATCCTAACCTGTCCTCTATCCTATCCTATCCTCTATCCTATCATATCCTCAACGCTATCCTATCCTCATTACTATCCTATACTCCATTATATCCTATCCGCTATGGTATCATATCCTCTATCCTATCCTATCCTCTATCCTCTCCTATCCTCTATCCTCTCCTATCCTCTATCCTATTCTATTCTCTATCCTATCCTATCCTCTATCCTATCCTGTCCTCTATCCTATCCTATCCTCTATCCTATCCTATCCTCTATCCTATCCTATCCTCTATCCTATCCTATCCTCTATCCTATCCTATCCTATCCTATCCTCTATCCTCTATCCTATCCTATCCTCTATAATATCCTATCCTATCCTATCCTCTATCCTCTATCCTATCCTATCCTCTATAATATCGTATCCTCTATCATATCCTATCCTCTTGCCTATGATATCATCTACCCTATCGTATCCTCTATCCTATCCAATCTCCTACCCTATCCTCTATCCTATCCTATCCTCTATCGTCTGCTCTATCCTATCCTATCCACTATCCTATCCTATCCTCAATGCTATCCTATTCTCTATCCTCACCTATCCTTTATACTATCCAATCCTCTATTATAACCTATCCTCTATCCTATCCTATCCTCTTTCCTATCCTATCCTCTATCCTAACCTACCCTCTATCCTATCCTATTCTCTATCCTATCCTATCCTCAACGCTATCCTATCCTCATTCCTATCCTATACTCCATTATATCCTATCCGCTATTCTATCATATCCTCTATCCTATAATATCCTCTATCCTATCCAATCCTCTATCCTATACTCTATCCTATCCTCTATCCTATCCTCCATCCTATCCTATCCTCTATCCTATCCTATCCTCTATCCTATCCTATCCTCTATCCTATCCTATCCTCTATCCTATCCTATCCTCTATCCTAACCTGTCCTCTATCCTATCCTATCCTCTATCCTATCATATCCTCAACGCTATCCTATCCTCATTACTATCCTATCCTCTTGCCTATAGTATCATCTACCCTATCCTATCCTCTATCCTATCCAATCTCCTACCCTATCCTCTATCCTATCCTATCCTCTATCGTCTGCTCTATCCTATCCTATCCACTATCCTATCCTATCCTCAATGCTATCCTATTCTCTATCCTCACCTATCCTTTATACTATCCTATCCTCTATCCTATCCTATCCTCTATCCTATCCTCTATCCTATCCTATCCTCTATCCTCTCCTATCCTCTATCCTATCCTATCCTCTTTCCTATCCTATCCTATCCTCTATCCTAACCTATCCTCTATCTTATCCTATCCTCTATCCTATCCTATCCTGAACCCTATCCTATCCTCATTCCTATCCTATACTCCATTATATCCTATCCGCTATCCTATCATATCCTCTATCCTATCCAATCCTCTATCCTATCCTGTCCTCTATCCTATCCTATCCTCTATCCTATCCTATCCTATCCTCTATCCTATCCAATCCTCTATCCTATCCTATCCTATCCTATCCTCTATCCTCTATCCTCTATCCTATCCTATCCACTATCCTATCCTATCCTCTATTCTCTATCCTATCCTATCCTCTATCCTATCCTGTCCTCTATCCTATCCTATCCTCTATCCTATCCTATCCTCTATCCTATCCTATCCTCTATCCTATCCTATCCTCTATCCTATCCTATCCTATCCTATCCTCTATCCTCTATCCTATCCTATCCTCTATAATATCCTATCCTATCCTATCCTCTATCCTCTATCCTATCCTATCCTCTATAATATCGTATCCTCTATCATATCCTATCCTCTTGCCTATGATATCATCAACCCTATCGTATCCTCTATCCTATCCAATCTCCTACCCTATCCTCTATCCTATCCTATCCTCTATCGTCTGCTCTATCCTATCCTATCCACTATCCTATCCTATCCTCAATGCTATCCTATTCTCTATCCTCACCTATCCTTTATACTATCCAATCCTCTATTATAACCTATCCTCTATCCTATCCTATCCTCTTTCCTATCCTATCCTCTATCCTATCCTATCCTCTATCCTAACCTACCCTCTATCCTATCCTATTCTCTATCCTATCCTATCCTCAACGCTATCCTATCCTCATTCCTATCCTATACTCCATTATATCCTATCCGCTATTCTATCATATCCTCTATCCTATAATATCCTCTATCCTATCCAATCCTCTATCCTATACTCTATCCTATCCTCTATCCTATCCTCCATCCTATCCTATCCTCTATCCTATCCTATCCTCTATCCTATCCTATCCTCTATCCTATCCTATCCTCTATCCTATCCTATCCTCTATCCTAACCTGTCCTCTATCCTATCCTATCCTCTATCCTATCATATCCTCAACGCTATCCTATCCTCATTACTATCCTATACTCCATTATATCCTATCCGCTATCGTATCATATCCTCTATCCTATCCTATCCTCTATCCTCTCCTATCCTCTATCCTCTCCTATCCTCTATCCTATTCTATTCTCTATCCTATCCTATCCTCTATCCTATCCTGTCCTCTATCGTCTCCTATCCTCTATCCTATCCTATCCTCTATCCTATCCTATCCTCTATCCTATCCTATCCTCTATCCTATCCTATCCTCTATCCTATACTATCCGCTATCCTATCCTCTATCCTATCCTATACTCTATCCTAACCTATCCTCTATCCTATCCTATTCTCTATCCTATCCTATCCTGAACCCTATCCTATCCTCATTCCTAACCTATACTCCATTATATCCTATCCGCTATCCTATCATATCCTCTATCCTATCCAATCCTCTATCCTATCCTGTCCTCTATCCTATCCTATCCTCTATCCTATCCTATCCTATCCTCTATCCTGTCCTATCCTCTATCCTATCCTATCCTATCCTATCCTCTATCCTCTATCCTATCCTATCCACTATCCTATCCTATCCTCTATCCTATCCTATCCTATCCTCTATCCTATCCTATCCTCTATCCTATCCTATCCTCTATCCTATCCTATCCTCTATCCTATCCTATCCTCTATCCTATCCTATACTCTATCCTAACATATCCTCTATCCTATCCTATTCTCTATCCTATCCTATCCTCTATAATATCGTATCCTCTATCATATCCTATCCTCTTGCCTATAATATCATCTACCCTATCCTATCCTCTATCCTATCCAATCTCCTACCCTATCCTCTATCCTATCCTATCCTCTATCGTCTGCTCTATCCTATCCTATCCACTATCCTATCCTATCCTCAATGCTATCCTATTCTCTATCCTCACCTATCCTTTATACTATCCAATCCTCTATCCTATCCTATCCTCTATCCTATCCTATCCTCCATCGTCTCCTATCCTCTATCCTATCCAATCCCCTATCCTATCCTCTATCGTCTGCTCTATCCTATCCTATCCACTATCCTATCCTATCCTCAATGCTATCCTATTCTCTATCCTCACCTATCCTTTATACTATCCTATCCTCTATCCTATCCTATCCTCTATCCTACCCTCAATCCTATCCTATCCTATGCTCTATCCTGTCCTATCCTCTATCCTATCCTATCCTCAATCCTATCCTATCCTCTATCCTCTCCTATCCTTTATACTAACCAATCCTCTATCGTATCCTTTATCCTATCCTATCCTCTATCCTATCCTATCCTCTATCCTATCCTATCCTCTATCCTATCCTATCCTCTATCCTATCCTATCCTCTATCCTATCCTATCCTCTATCCTATCCTATCCTCTATCCTATCCTATCCTCTATCCTATCCTATCCTCTATCCTATCCTATCCTCTATCCTATCCTATCCTATCTTCTATCCTATCCTATCCTATCCTCTATCCTATCCTATCCTCTATCCTATCCTATCCTCTATCCTATCCTATCCTCTATCCTATCCTATCCTCTATCCTACCCTCAATCCTATCCTATCCTATGCTCTATCCTGTCCTATCCTCTATCCTATCCTATCCTCAATCCTATCCTATCCTCTATCCTCTACTATCCTTTATACTAACCAATCCTCTATCCTATCCTTTATCCTATCCTATCCTCTATCCTATCCTATCCTCTATCCTATCCTATCCTCTATCCTATCCTATCCTCTATCCTATCCTATCCTCTATCCTATCCTATCCTCTATCCTATCCTATCCTCTATCCTATCCTATCCTATCTTCTATCCTATCCTATCCTATCCTCTATCCTATCCTATCCTCTATCCTATCCTATCCTCTATCCTATCCTATCCTCTATCCTATCCTATCCTCTATCCTATCCTATCCTCTATTCTATCGTATCCTCTATCCTATCCTATCCTCTATCCTATCCTATCCTATCCTCTATCCTATCCTATCCTCTATCCTATCCTATCCTATCCTCTATCCTATCCTATCCTCTATCCTATCCTATCCTCTATGCTATCCTATCCTCTATCCTATCCTATCCTCTATCCTATCCTATCCTCTATCCTATCCTATCCTCTATGCTAACCTATCCTCTATCCTATCCTATACACTATCCTAACCTATCCTCTATCCTATCCTATTCTCTATCCTATCCTATCCTCTATAATATCGTATCCTCTATCATATCCTATCCTCTTGCCTATGATATCATCTACCCTGTCGTATCCTCTATCCTATCCAATCTCCTACCCTATCCTCTATCCTATCCTATCCTCTATCGTCTGTTCTATCCTATCCTATCCACTATCCTATCCTATCCTCAATGCTATCCTATTCTCTATCCTCACCTATCCTTTATACTATCCAATCCTCTATCCTAACCTATCCTCTATCCTATCCTATCCTCTTTCCTATCCTATCCTCTATCCTATCCTATCCTCTATCCTAACCTACCCTCTATCCTATCCTATCCTCTATCCTATCCTATCCTCAACGCTATCCTATCCTCATTCCTATCCTATACTCCATTATATCCTATCCGCTATCCTATCATATCCTCTATCCTATAATATCCTCTATCCTATCCAATCCTCTATCCTATCCTCTATCCTATCCTCTATCCTATCCTCTATCCCATCCTCTATCCTATCCTCTATCCTATCCTATCCCCTATCCTATCCTATCCTCTATCCTATCCTATCCTCTATCCTATCCTATCCTCTATCCTATCCTATCCTCTATCCTAACCTATCCTCTATCCTATCCTATCCTCTATCCTATCCTATCCTCAACGCTATCCTATCCTCATTACTATCCTATACTCCATTATATCCTATCCGCTATCGTATCATATCCTCTATCCTATAATATGCTCTATCCTATCCAATCCTCTATCCTATCCTCTATCATATCCTCTATCCTATCCTATCCTCTATCCTATCCTATCCTCTATCCTCTCCTATCCTTTATACTAACCAACCCTCTATCCTATCCTCTATCCTATCCTATCCTCTTTCCTATCCTATCCTCTATCCTATCCTATCCTCTATCCTAACCTACCCTCTATCCTATCCTATCCTCTATCCTATCCTATCCTCAACGCTATCCTATCCTCATTCCTATCCTATACTCCATTATATCCTATCCGCTATCCTATCATATCCTCTATCCTATAATATCCTCTATCCTATCCAATCCTCTATCCTATCCTCTATCCTATCCTCTATCCTATCCTCTATCCCATCCTCTATCCTATCCTCTATCCTATCCTATCCCCTATCCTATCCTATCCTCTATCCTATCCTATCCTCTATCCTATCCTATCCTCTATCCTATCCTATCCTCTATCCTAACCTATCCTCTATCCTATCCTATCCTCTATCCTATCCTATCCTCAACGCTATCCTATCCTCATTACTATCCTATACTCCATTATATCCTATCCGCTATCGTATCATATCCTCTATCCTATAATATGCTCTATCCTATCCAATCCTCTATCCTATCCTCTATCATATCCTCTATCCTATCCTATCCTCTATCCTATCCTATCCTCTATCCTCTCCTATCCTTTATACTAACCAACCCTCTATCCTATCCTCTATCCTATCCTATCCTTTATCCTATCCTATCCTCTATCCTATCCTATCCTCTATCCTATCCTATCCTCTATCCTATCCTATCCTCTATCCTATCCTATCCTCTATCCTATCCTATCCTCTATCCTATCCTATCCTCTATCCTATCCTATCCTATCTTCTATCCTATCCTATCCTATCCTCTATCCTATCCTATCCTCTATCCTATCCTATCCTCTATCCTATCCTATCCTCTATCCTATCCTATCCTCTATCCTATCCTATCCTCTATTCTATCGTATCCTCTATCCTATCCTATCCTCTATCCTATCCTATCCTATCCTCTATCCTATCCTATCCTCTATCCTATCCTATCCTATCCTCTATCCTATCCTATCCTCTATCCTATCCTATCCTCTATGCTATCCTATCCTCTATCCTATCCTATCCTCTATCCTATCCTATCCTCTATCCTATCCTATCCTCTATGCTAACCTATCCTCTATCCTATCCTATACACTATCCTAACCTATCCTCTATCCTATCCTATTCTCTATCCTATCCTATCCTCTATAATATCGTATCCTCTATCATATCCTATCCTCTTGCCTATGATATCATCTACCCTGTCGTATCCTCTATCCTATCCAATCTCCTACCCTATCCTCTATCCTATCCTATCCTCTATCGTCTGTTCTATCCTATCCTATCCACTATCCTATCCTATCCTCAATGCTATCCTATTCTCTATCCTCACCTATCCTTTATACTATCCAATCCTCTATCCTAACCTATCCTCTATCCTATCCTATCCTCTTTCCTATCCTATCCTCTATCCTATCCTATCCTCTATCCTAACCTACCCTCTATCCTATCCTATCCTCTATCCTATCCTATCCTCAACGCTATCCTATCCTCATTCCTATCCTATACTCCATTATATCCTATCCGCTATCCTATCATATCCTCTATCCTATAATATCCTCTATCCTATCCAATCCTCTATCCTATCCTCTATCCTATCCTCTATCCTATCCTCTATCCCATCCTCTATCCTATCCTCTATCCTATCCTATCCCCTATCCTATCCTATCCTCTATCCTATCCTATCCTCTATCCTATCCTATCCTCTATCCTATCCTATCCTCTATCCTAACCTATCCTCTATCCTATCCTATCCTCTATCCTATCCTATCCTCAACGCTATCCTATCCTCATTACTATCCTATACTCCATTATATCCTATCCGCTATCGTATCATATCCTCTATCCTATAATATGCTCTATCCTATCCAATCCTCTATCCTATCCTCTATCATATCCTCTATCCTATCCTATCCTCTATCCTATCCTATCCTCTATCCTCTCCTATCCTTTATACTAACCAACCCTCTATCCTATCCTCTATCCTATCCTATCCTCTTTCCTATCCTATCCTCTATCCTATCCTATCCTCTATCCTAACCTACCCTCTATCCTATCCTATCCTCTATCCTATCCTATCCTCAACGCTATCCTATCCTCATTCCTATCCTATACTCCATTATATCCTATCCGCTATCCTATCATATCCTCTATCCTATAATATCCTCTATCCTATCCAATCCTCTATCCTATCCTCTATCCTATCCTCTATCCTATCCTCTATCCCATCCTCTATCCTATCCTCTATCCTATCCTATCCCCTATCCTATCCTATCCTCTATCCTATCCTATCCTCTATCCTATCCTATCCTCTATCCTATCCTATCCTCTATCCTAACCTATCCTCTATCCTATCCTATCCTCTATCCTATCCTATCCTCAACGCTATCCTATCCTCATTACTATCCTATACTCCATTATATCCTATCCGCTATCGTATCATATCCTCTATCCTATAATATGCTCTATCCTATCCAATCCTCTATCCTATCCTCTATCATATCCTCTATCCTATCCTATCCTCTATCCTATCCTATCCTCTATCCTCTCCTATCCTTTATACTAACCAACCCTCTATCCTATCCTCTATCCTATCCTATCCTCTATCCTATCCTATCCTCTATCCTATCCTATCCTCTATCCTATCCTATCCTCTATCCTATCCTATCCTGTATCCTCTCCTATCCTCTATCCTATCCTATCCTCTATCCTATCCTATCCTATCCTCTATCCTAACCTATCCTCTATCTTATCCTATCCTCTATCCTATCCTATCCTGAACCCTATCCTATCCTCATTCCTATCCTATACTCCATTATATCCTATCCGCTATCCTATCATATCCTCTATCCTATCTTCTATCCTCTCCTCTATCCTATCCTATCCTCTATCCTATCCTATCCTCTATCCTATCCTATCCTCTATCCTCTCCTATCCTCTATCCTATCCTATCCTCTATCCTATCCTATCCTCTATCCTATCCTATCCTCTATCCTATCCTATCCTCTATCCTATCCTATCCTGTATCCTCTCCTATCCTCTATCCTATCCTATCCTCTATCCTATCCTATCCTATCCTCTATCCTAACCTATCCTCTATCTTATCCTATCCTCTATCCTATCCTATCCTGAACCCTATCCTATCCTCATTCCTATCCTATACTCCATTATATCCTATCCGCTATCCTATCATATCCTCTATCCTATCTTCTATCCTCTCCTCTATCCTATCCTATCCTCTATCCTATCCTATCCTCTATCCTATCCTGTCCTCTATCCTATCCTATCCTCTATCCTATCCTATCCTATCCTCTATCCTATCCTATCCTCTATCCTATCCTATCCTATCCTATCCTCTATCCTCTATCCTATCCTATCCACTATCCTATCCTATCCTCTATCCTATCCTATCCTATCCTATCCTCTATCCTATCCTATCCTCTATCCTATCCTATCCTCTATCCTATCCTATCCTCTATCCTATCCTATCCTCTATCCTATCCTATACTCTATCCTAACATATCCTCTATCCTATCCTATTCTCTATCCTATCCTATCCTCTATAATATCGTATCCTCTATCATATCCTATCCTCTTGCCTATAATATCATCTACCCTATCCTATCCTCTATCCTATCCAATCTCCTACCCTATCCTCTATCCTATCCTATCCTCTATCGTCTGCTCTATCCTATCCTATCCACTATCCTATCCTATCCTCAATGCTATCCTATTCTCTATCCTCACCTATCCTTTATACTATCCTATCCTCTATCCTATCCTATCCTCTATCCTACCCTCAATCCTATCCTATCCTATGCTCTATCCTGTCCTATCCTCTATCCTATCCTATCCTCAATCCTATCCTATCCTCTATCCTCTCCTATCCTTTATACTAACCAATCCTCTATCGTATCCTTTATCCTATCCTATCCTCTATCCTATCCTATCCTCTATCCTATCCTATCCTCTATCCTATCCTATCCTCTATCCTATCCTATCCTCTATCCTATCCTATCCTCTATCCTATCCTATCCTCTATCCTATCCTATCCTATCTTCTATCCTATCCTATCCTATCCTCTATCCTATCCTATCCTCTATCCTATCCTATCCTCTATCCTACCCTCAATCCTATCCTATCCTATGCTCTATCCTGTCCTATCCGCTATCCTATCCTATCCTCAATCCTATCCTATCCTCTATCCTCTCCTATCCTTTATACTAACCAATCCTCTATCCTATCCTTTATCCTATCCTATCCTCTATCCTATCCTATCCTCTATCCTATCCTATCCTCTATCCTATCCTATCCTCTATCTTATCCTATCCTCTATCCTATCCTATCCTCTATCCTATCCTATCCTATCTTCTATCCTATCCTATCCTATCCTCTATCCTATCCTATCCTCTATCCTATCCTATCCTCTATCCTATCCTATCCTCTATCCTATCCTATCCTCTATCCTATCCTATCCTCTATTCTATCGTATCCTCTATCCTATCCTATCCTCTATCCTATCCTATCCTATCCTCTATCCTATCCTATCCTCTATCCTATCCTATCCTATCCTCTATCCTATCCTATCCTCTATCCTATCCTATCCTCTATGCTATCCTATCCTCTATCCTATCCTATCCTCTATCCTATCCTATCCTCTATCCTATCCTATCCTCTATGCTAACCTATCCTCTATCCTATCCTATACACTATCCTAACCTATCCTCTATCCTATCCTATTCTCTATCCTATCCTATCCTCTATAATATCGTATCCTCTATCATATCCTATCCTCTTGCCTATGATATCATCTACCCTGTCGTATCCTCTATCCTATCCAATCTCCTACCCTATCCTCTATCCTATCCTATCCTCAACGCTATCCTATCCTCATTCCTATCCTATACTCCATTATATCCTATCCGCTATCCTATCATATCCTCTATCCTATAATATCCTCTATCCTATCCAATCCTCTATCCTATCCTCTATCCTATCCTCTATCCTATCCTCTATCCCATCCTCTATCCTATCCTCTATCCTATCCTATCCGCTATCCTATCCTATCCTCTATCCTATCCTATCCTCTATCCTATCCTATCCTCTATCCTATCCTATCCTCTATCCTAACCTATCCTCTATCCTATCCTATCCTCTATCCTATCCTATCCTCTATCCTATCCTATCCTCTATCATATCCTATCCTCTATCCTATCCTATCCTCAATCCTATCATATCCTCTATCCTCTCCTATCATTTATACTAACCAATCCTCTATCCTATCCTCTATCCTATCCTATACTCTATCCTATCCTATCCTCTATCCTATCCTATCCTCTATCCTATCCTATCCTCTATCCTATCCAATCCCCTATCCTATCTTCTATCGTCTCCTGTCCTCTATCCTATCCAATCCCCTATCCTGTCCTATCCTCTATCCTATCCTATCCTCAATCCTATCCTATCCTATGTTCTTTCCTATTCTATACTCTATCCTATCCTATGCTCTATCCTATCCTATACTCTATCCTATCCAATCCTCTATCCTATCCTATCCTCTATCCTAGCCTATCCTCTATCCTATCCTATCCTCTATCCTATCCTATCCTCTATCCTATCCTATCCTCTATCCTATCCTATCCTCTATCATATCCTATCCTCTATCCTATCCTATCCTCAATCCTATCATATCCTCTATTCTCTCCTATCCTTTATACTAACCAATCCTCTATCCTATCCTCTATCCTATCCTATCCTCTATCCTATCCTATCCTCCATCGTCTCCTATCCTCTATCCTATCCAATCCCCTATCCTATCATCTATCCGATCCTATCCTCTATCCTATCCTATCCTCTATAATATCGTATCCTATATCATATTCTATCCTCTTTCCTATAATATCATCTATCCTATCCTATCCTCTATCCTATACTATCCTCTATCGTCTTCTGTCCTCTATCCTATCCAATCCCCTATCCTATCCTCTGTCCTATCCTATCCTATCCTCTATCCTATCCTATCCTCTATCCTATCCTATCCTCTATCCTATCCCATCCTCTATCCTATCCTATCCTCTATCCTATCCTATCCTCTATCCTATCCTATCCTCTATCGTCTCCTATCCTCTATCCTATCCAATCCCCTATCCAATCCTCTATCCTATCGTATCCTGTATAATATCGTATCCTCTATCATATTCTATCCTCTATCCTATAATATCATCTATCCTATCCTATCCTCTATCCTATCCTATCCTCTATCCTATCCTATCCTCTATAATATCGTATCCTATATCATATTCTATCCTCTTTCCTATAATATCATCTATCCTATCCTATCCTCTATCCTATACTATCCTCTATCGTCCCCTGTCCTCTATCCTAGCAAATCCCCTATCTTATCCTCTATCGTCACCTGCCCTCTATCCTATCCAATCCCCTATCTTATCTTCTATCGTCTCCTGTCCTCTATCCTATCCAATCCCCAACCTATCCTCTATCCTATCCTATCCTCTATCCTATCCTATCCTCCATCATATCCTATCCTATGCTCTTTCCTATTCTATACTCTATCCTATCCTATCCTCTATCCTATCCTATCCTCTATCCTATCCTATCCTCTATCCTATCCTATCCTCTATCCTATCCTATCCTCTATCCTATCCTATCCTCTATCCTATCCTATCCTCTATCCTATCCTATCCTCAATCCTATCATATCCTCTATCCTCTCCTATCCTTTATACTAACCAATCCTCTATCCTATCCTCTATCCTATCCTATACTCTATCCTATCCTATCCTCCATCCTATCCTATCCTCTATCCTATCCTATCCTCTATCCTATCCAATCCCCTATCCTATCTTCTATCGTCTCCTGTCCTCTATCCTATCCAATCCCCTATCCTGTCCTATCCTCTATCCTATCCTATCCTCAATCCTATCCTATCCTATGTTCTTTCCTATTCTATACTCTATCCTATCCTATGCTCTATCCTATCCTATACTCTATCCTATCCAATCCTCTATCCTATCCTATCCTCTATCCTAGCCTATCCTCTATCCTATCCTATCCTCTATCCTATCCTATCCTCTATCCTATCCTATCCTCTATCCTATCCTATCCTCTATCATATCCTATCCTCTATCCTATCCTATCCTCAATCCTATCATATCCTCTATCCTCTCCTATCCTTTATACTAACCAATCCTCTATCCTATCCTCTATCCTATCCTATCCTCTATCCTATCCTATCCTCTATCCTATCCTATCCTCCATCGTCTCCTATCCTCTATCCTATCCAATCCCCTATCCTATCATCTATCCGATCCTATCCTCTATCCTATCCTATCCTCTATAATATCGTATCCTATATCATATTCTATCCTCTTTCCTATAATATCATCTATCCTATCCTATCCTCTATCCTATACTATCCTCTATCGTCTCCTGTCCTCTATCCTATCCAATCCCCTATCCTATCCTCTGTCCTATCCTATCCTATCCTCTATCCTATCCTATCCTCTATCCTATCCTATCCTCTATCCTATCCCATCCTCTATCCTATCCTATCCTCTATCCTATCCTATCCTCTATCCTATCCTATCCTCTATCGTCTCCTATCCTCTATCCTATCCAATCCCCTATCCAATCCTCTAACCTATCGTATCCTGTATAATATCGTATCCTCTATCATATTCTATCCTCTATCCTATAATATCATCTATCCTATCCTATCCTCTATCCTATCCTATCCTCTATCCTATCCTATCCTCTATAATATCGTATCCTATATCATATTCTATCCTCTTTCCTATAATATCATCTATCCTATCCTATCCTCTATCCTATACTATCCTCTATCGTCCCCTGTCCTCTATCCTAGCAAATCCCCTATCTTATCCTCTATCGTCACCTGCCCTCTATCCTATCCAATCCCCTATCTTATCTTCTATCGTCTCCTGTCCTCTATCCTATCCAATCCCCAACCTATCCTCTATCCTATCCTATCCTCTATCCTATCCTATCCTCCATCATATCCTATCCTATGCTCTTTCCTATTCTATACTCTATCCTATCCTATCCTCTATCCTATCCTATCCTCTATCCTATCCTATCCTCTATCCTATCCTATCCTCTATCCTATCCTATCCTCTATCCTATCCTATCCTCAATCCTATCATATCCTCTATCCTCTCCTATCCTTTATACTAACCAATCCTCTATCCTATCCTCTATCCTATCCTATCCTCTATCCTATCCCATCCTCTATCCTATCCTATCCTCTATCGTCTGCTCTATCATATCCTATCCACTATCCTATCCTATCCTCAATGCTATCCTATTCTCTATCCTCACCTATCCTTTATACTATCCAATCCTCTATCCTAACCTATCCTCTATCCTATCCTATCCTCTTTCCTATCCTATCCTCTATCCTATCCTATCCTCTATCCTAACCTACCCTCTATCCTATCCTATCCCCTATCCTATCCTATCCTCAACGCTATCCTATCCTCATTCCTATCCTATACTCCATTATATCCTATCCGCTATCCTATCATATCCTCTATCCTACAATATCCTCTATCCTATCCAATCCTCTATCCTATCCTCTATCCTATCCTCTATCCTATCCTCTATCCTATCCTATCCTCTATCCTATCGTCTATCCTATCCTATCCTCTATCATATCCTATCCTCTATCCTATCCTATCCTCTATCCTATCCTATCCTCTATCCTATCCTATCCTCTATCCTAACCTATCCTCTATCCTATCCTATCCTCTATCCTATCCTATCCTCAACGCTATCCTATCCTCATTACTATCCTATACTCCATTATATCCTATCCGCTATCGTATCATATCCTCTATCCTATAATATCCTCTATCCTATCCAATCCGCTATCCTATCCTCTATCATATCCTCTATCCTAACCTATCCTCTATCTTATCCTATCCTCTATCCTATCCTATCCTGAACCCTATCCTATCCTCATTCCTATCCTATACTCCATTATATCCTATCCGCTATCCTATCATATCCTCTATCCTATCCTCTATCCTATCCTCTATCCTATCCTCTATCCTATCCTATCCTCTATACTATCCTATCCTCTATCCTATCCTATCCTCAATCCTATCCTATCCTCTATCCTCTCCTATCCTTTATACTAACCAATCCTCTATCCTATCCTCTATCCTATCCTATCCTCTATCCTATCCTATCCTCTATCCTATCCTATCCTCTATCCTATCCTATCCTCAATCCTATCCTATCCTCTATCCTCTCCTATCCTTTATACTAACCAATCCTCTATCCTATCCTCTATCCTATCCTATCCTCTATCCTATCCTATCCTCTATCCTATCCTATTCTGTATCCTATCCTATCCTCTATCCTATCCTATCCTCTATCCTATCCTATCCTCTATCCTATCCTATCCTCCATCCTATCCAATCTTCTATCCTATCCTATCCTCTATCCTATCCTATCCTCTATACTATCCTATCCTCTATGCTATCCTATCCTCTATCCTATCCTATCCTCTATCCTATCCTATCCTCTATCCTATCCTATCCTCTATCCTATCCTATCCTCTATCCTATCCTATCCTCTATCCTATCCTATCCTCTATCCTATCCTATCCCATCCTCTATCCTATCCTATCCTCTATTGTCTGCTCTATCCTATCCTATCCACTATCCTATTCTATCCTCAATGCTATCCTATTCTCTATCCTCACCTATCCTTTATACTATCCAATCCTCTATCCTATCCTATCCTCTATCCTATCCTATCCTCCATCGTCTCCTATCCTCTATCCTATCCAATCCCCTATCCTATCCTCGATCCTATCCTATCCTCCATCGTCTGCTCTATCCTATCCTCCATCCTATCCTATTCTATCCTCTATCCTATCCTATCCTCTATCCTATCCTATCCTCTATCCTAACATATCCTCTATCCTATCCTATCCTCTATCCTATCCTATCCTGAACCCTATCCTATCCTCATTCCTATCCTATACTCCATTATATCCTATCCGCTATCCTATCATATCCTCTATCCTATCCAATCCTCTATCCTATCCTATCCTCAACCCTATCCTATCCTCATTCCTATCCTATACTCCATTATATCCTATCCGCTATCCTATCATATCCTCTATCCTATCCAATCCTCTATCCTATCCTCTATCCTATCCTCTATCCTATCCTCTCCTCTATCCTAACGTATCCTCTATCCTATCCTATCGTATCCTCTATCCTATCCTATCGTATCCTCTATCCTATCCTATCCTCTATCCTATCCTATCTTCTATCCTATCCTATCCTCTATCCTATCCTATCCTCTATCCTATCCTATCCTCTATCCTATCCTATCCTCTATCCTATCCTATCCTCTATCCTGTCCTATCCTCTATAATATCGTATCCTCTATCATATCCTATCCTCTTTCCTATAATATCATCTATCCTATCCAATCTCTATCGTCTCCTTTCCTCTATCCTATCCAATCCCCTATCCTATCCTCTATCCTATCCTATCCTCTATCCTATCCTACCCTCAATCCTATCCTATCCTCTGCTCTATCCTATTCTATACTCTATCCTATCCTATCCTCTATCCTATCCTATCCTCTATCGTATCCTATCCTCTATCCTATCCTATCCTCTATCCTATCCTATCCTCTATCCTATCCTATCCTCTATCATATCCTATCCTCTATCCTATCCTATCCTCAATCCTATCATATCCTCTATCCTCTCCTATCCTTTATACTAACCAATCCTCTATCCTATCCTCTATCCTATCCTATACTCTATCCTATCCTATCCTCTATCCTATCCTATCCTCTATCCTATCCTATCCTCTATCCTATCCAATCCCCTATCCTATCTTCTATCGTCTCCTGTCCTCTATCCTATCCAATCCCCTATCCTGTCCTATCCTCTATCCTATCCTATCCTCAATCCTATCCTATCCTATGTTCTTTCCTATTCTATACTCTATCCTATCCTATGCTCTATCCTATCCTATACTCTATCCTATCCAATCCTCTATCCTATCCTATCCTCTATCCTAGCCTATCCTCTATCCTATCCTATCCTCTATCCTATCCTATCCTCTATCCTATCCTATCCTCTATCCTATCCTATCCTCTATCATATCCTATCCTCTATCCTATCCTATCCTCTATCCTATCCTATCCTCCATCGTCTCCTATCCTCTATCCTATCCAATCCCCTATCCTATCATCTATCCGATCCTATCCTCTATCCTATCCTATCCTCTATAATATCGTATCCTATATCATATTCTATCCTCTTTCCTATAATATCATCTATCCTATCCTATCCTCTATCCTATACTATCCTCTATCGTCTCCTGTCCTCTATCCTATCCAATCCCCTATCCTATCCTCTGTCCTATCCTATCCTATCCTCTATCCTATCCTATCCTCTATCCTATCCTATCCTCTATCCTATCCCATCCTCTATCCTATCCTATCCTCTATCCTATCCTATCCTCTATCCTATCCTATCCTCTATCGTCTCCTATCCTCTATCCTATCCAATCCCCTATCCAATCCTCTATCCTATCGTATCCTGTATAATATCGTATCCTCTATCATATTCTATCCTCTATCCTATAATATCATCTATCCTATCCTATCCTCTATCCTATCCTATCATCTATCCTATCCTATCCTCTATAATATCGTATCCTATATCATATTCTATCCTCTTTCCTATAATATCATCTATCCTATCCTATCCTCTATCCTATACTATCCTCTATCGTCCCCTGTCCTCTATCCTAGCAAATCCCCTATCTTATCCTCTATCGTCACCTGCCCTCTATCCTATCCAATCCCCTATCTTATCTTCTATCGTCTCCTGTCCTCTATCCTATCCAATCCCCAACCTATCCTCTATCCTATCCTATCCTCTATCCTATCCTATCCTCCATCATATCCTATCCTATGCTCTTTCCTATTCTATACTCTATCCTATCCTATCCTCTATCCTATCCTATCCTCTATCCTATCCTATCCTCTATCCTATCCTATCCTCTATCCTATCCTATCCTCTATCCTATCCTATCCTCTATCCTATCCAATCCTCTATCCTAACCTATCCTCTATCCTATCCTATCCTCTTTCCTATCCTATCCTCTATCCTATCCTATCCTCTATCCTAACCTACCCTCTATCCTATCCTATCCCCTATCCTATCCTATCCTCAACGCTATCCTATCCTCATTCCTATCCTATACTCCATTATATCCTATCCGCTATCCTATCATATCCTCTATCCTACAATATCCTCTATCCTATCCAATCCTCTATCCTATCCTCTATCCTATCCTCTATCCTATCCTCTATCCTATCCTATCCTCTATCCTATCGTCTATCCTATCCTATCCTCTATCCTATCCTATCCTCTATCCTATCCTATCCTCTATCCTATCCTATCCTCTATCCTATCCTATCCTCTATCCTAACCTATCCTCTATCCTATCCTATCCTCTATCCTATCCTATCCTCAACGCTATCCTATCCTCATTACTATCCTATACTCCATTATATCCTATCCGCTATCGTATCATATCCTCTATCCTATAATATCCTCTATCCTATCCAATCCGCTATCCTATCCTCTATCATATCCTCTATCCTAACCTATCCTCTATCTTATCCTATCCTCTATCCTATCCTATCCTGAACCCTATCCTATCCTCATTCCTATCCTATACTCCATTATATCCTATCCGCTATCCTATCATATCCTCTATCCTATCCTCTATCCTATCCTCTATCCTATCCTCTATCCTATCCTATCCTCTATACTATCCTATCCTCTATCCTATCCTATCCTCAATCCTATCCTATCCTCTATCCTCTCCTATCCTTTATACTAACCAATCCTCTATCCTATCCTCTATCCTATCCTATCCTCTATCCTATCCTATCCTCTATCCTATCCTATCCTCTATCCTATCCTATCCTCAATCCTATCCTATCCTCTATCCTCTCCTATCCTTTATACTAACCAATCCTCTATCCTATCCTCTATCCTATCCTATCCTCTATCCTATCCTATCCTCTATCCTATCCTATTCTGTATCCTATCCTATCCTCTATCCTATCCTATCCTCTATCCTATCCTATCCTCTATCCTATCCTATCCTCCATCCTATCCAATCTTCTATCCTATCCTATCCTCTATCCTATCCTATCCTCTATACTATCCTATCCTCTATGCTATCCTATCCTCTATCCTATCCTATCCTCTATCCTATCCTATCCTCTATCCTATCCTATCCTCTATCCTATCCTATCCTCTATCCTATCCTATCCTCTATCCTATCCTATCCTCTATCCTATCCTATCCCATCCTCTATCCTATCCTATCCTCTATTGTCTGCTCTATCCTATCCTATCCACTATCCTATTCTATCCTCAATGCTATCCTATTCTCTATCCTCACCTATCCTTTATACTATCCAATCCTCTATCCTATCCTATCCTCTATCCTATCCTATCCTCCATCGTCTCCTATCCTCTATCCTATCCAATCCCCTATCCTATCCTCGATCCTATCCTATCCTCTATCGTCTGCTCTATCCTATCCTCTATCCTATCCTATTCTATCCTCTATCCTATCCTATCCTCTATCCTATCCTATCCTCTATCCTAACATATCCTCTATCCTATCCTATCCTCTATCCTATCCTATCCTGAACCCTATCCTATCCTCATTCCTATCCTATACTCCATTATATCCTATCCGCTATCCTATCATATCCTCTATCCTATCCAATCCTCTATCCTATCCTATCCTCAACCCTATCCTATCCTCATTCCTATCCTATACTCCATTATATCCTATCCGCTATCCTATCATATCCTCTATCCTATCCAATCCTCTATCCTATCCTCTATCCTATCCTCTATCCTATCCTCTCCTCTATCCTAACGTATCCTCTATCCTATCCTATCGTATCCTCTATCCTATCCTATCGTATCCTCTATCCTATCCTATCCTCTATCCTATCCTATCTTCTATCCTATCCTATCCTCTATCCTATCCTATCCTCTATCCTATCCTATCCTCTATCCTATCCTATCCTCTATCCTATCCTATCCTCTATCCTATCCTATCCTCTATAATATCGTATCCTCTATCATATCCTATCCTCTTGCCTATAATATCATCTACCCTATCCTATCCTCTATCCTATCCAATCCCCTACCCTATCCTCTATCCTATCCTATCCTCTATCGTCTGCTGTATCCTATCCTATCCACTATCCTATCCTATCCTCAATGCTATCCTATTCTCTATCCTCACCTATCCTTTATAGTATCCAATCCTCTACCCTATCCAATCCTCTATCCTATCCTATCCTCCATCGTCTCCTATCCTCTATCCTATCCAATCCCCTATCCTATCCTCTATCCTATCCTATCCTCTATCCTATCCTATCCTCTATCCTGTACTATCCTCTATAATATCGTATCCTCTATCATATCCTATCCTCTTTCCTATAATATCATCTATCCTATCCAATCTCTATCGTCTCCTTTCCTCTATCCTATCCAATCCCCTATCCTATCCTCTATCCTATCCTATCCTCTATCCTATCCTACCCTCAATCCTATCCTATCCTATGCTCTATCCTATTCTATACTCTATCCTATCCTATCCTCTATCCTATCCTATCCTCTATAGTATCCTATCCTCTATCCTAACCTATCCTCTATCCTATCCTATCCTCTATCCTATCCTATCCTCTATCCTATCCTATCCTCTATCCTAACCTATCCTCTATCCTATCCTATCCTCAACGCTATCCTATCCTCATTACTATCCTATACTCCATTATATCCTATCCGCTATCCTCTCATATCCTCTATCCTATAATATCCTCTATCCTATCCAATCCTCAACGCTATCCTATCCTCATTACTATCCTATACTCCATTATATCCTATCCGCTATCCTCTCATATCCTCTATCCTATAATATCCTCTATCCTATCCAATCCTCTATCCTATCCTCTATCCTATCCTCTATCCTATCCTATCCTCTATCCTATCCTCTATCCTATCCTATCCTCTAGCCTATCCTATCCTCTATCCTATCCTATCCTCTATCCTATCCTATCCTCTATCGTATCCTATCCTCTATCCTAACCTATCATCTATCCTATCCTATCCTCTATCCTATCCTATCCTCTATCCTATCCTATCCTCTATCCTAACCTATCCTCTATCCTATCCTATCCTCAACGCTATCCTATCCTCATTACTATCCTATACTCCATTATATCCTATCCGCTATCGTATCATATCCTCTATCCTATAATATCCTCTATCCTATCCAATCCTCAACGCTATCCTATCCTCATTACTATCCTATACTCCATTATATCCTATCCGCTATCGTATCATATCCTCTATCCTATAATATCCTCTATCCTATCCAATCCTCTATCCTATCCTCTATCATATCCTCTATCCTATCCTATCCTCTATCCTATCCTCTATCCTATCCTATCCTCTATCCTCTCCTATCCTTTATACTAACCAATCCTCTATCCTATCCTCTATCCTATCCTATCCTCTATCCTATCCTATCCTCTATCCTATCCTATCCTCTATCCTATCCTATCCTCTATCCTATCATATCCTCTATCCTATCCTATCCTCTATCCTATCCTATCCTCTATCCTATCCTATCCTCTATCCTATCCTATCCTCTATCCTATCCAATCCTCTATCCTATCCTATCCTCTATCCTATCCTATCCTCCATCGTCTCCTATCCTCTATCATATCCAATCCCCTATCCTAACCTCGATCCTATCCTATCCTCTATCGTCTGCTCTATCCTATCCTACCCACTATCCTATCCTATCCTCAATGCTATCCTATTCTCTATCCTCACCTATCCTTTATACTATCCAACCCTCTATCCTATCCTATCCTCTATCCTATCCTATCCTCCATCGTCTCCTATCCTCTATCCTATCCAATCCTCTATCCTATCCTCTATCCTATCCTATCCTCTATCCTATCCAATCCCCTATCCTATCCTCTATCCTATCCTATCCCCTATCCTATCCAATCCCCTAATTCATCTTATATCGTCTCCTGTCCTCTATCCTATCCAATCCTCTATCCTATCCTCTATCCTATCCTATCCTCTATCCTATCCTATACTCCATTATATCCTATCCGCTATCCTCTCATATCCTCTATCCTATAATATCCTCTATCCTATCCAATCCTCTATCCTATCCTCTATCCTATCCTCTATCCTATCCTATCCTCTATCCTATCCTCTATCCTATCCTATCCTCTAGCCTATCCTATCCTCTATCCTATCCTATCCTCTATCCTATCCTATCCTCTATCGTATCCTATCCTCTATCCTAACCTATCCTCTATCCTATCCTATCCTCTATCCTATCCTATCCTCTATCCTATCCTATCCTCTATCCTAACCTATCCTCTATCCTATCCTATCCTCAACGCTATCCTATCCTCATTACTATCCTATACTCCATTATATCCTATCCGCTATCGTATCATATCCTCTATCCTATAATATCCTCTATCCTATCCAATCCTCAACGCTATCCTATCCTCATTACTATCCTATACTCCATTATATCCTATCCGCTATCGTATCATATCCTCTATCCTATAATATCCTCTATCCTATCCAATCCTCTATCCTATCCTCTATCATATCCTCTATCCTATCCTATCCTCTATCCTATCCTCTATCCTATCCTATCCTCTATCCTCTCCTATCCTTTATACTAACCAATCCTCTATCCTATCCTCTATCCTATCCTATCCTCTATCCTATCCTATCCTCTATCCTATCCTATCCTCTATCCTATCCTATCCTCTATCCTATCATATCCTCTATCCTATCCTATCCTCTATCCTATCCTATCCTCTATCCTATCCTATCCTCTATCCTATCCTATCCTCTATCCTATCCAATCCTCTATCCTATCCTATCCTCTATCCTATCCTATCCTCCATCGTCTCCTATCCTCTATCATATCCAATCCCCTATCCTAACCTCGATCCTATCCTATCCTCTATCGTCTGCTCTATCCTATCCTACCCACTATCCTATCCTATCCTCAATGCTATCCTATTCTCTATCCTCACCTATCCTTTATACTATCCAACCCTCTATCCTATCCTATCCTCTATCCTATCCTATCCTCCATCGTCTCCTATCCTCTATCCTATCCAATCCTCTATCCTATCCTCTATCCTATCCTATCCTCTATCCTATCCAATCCCCTATCCTATCCTCTATCCTATCCTATCCCCTATCCTATCCAATCCCCTATTTCATCTTATATCGTCTCCTGTCCTCTATCCTATCCAATCCTCTATCCTATCCTCTATCCTATCCTATCCTCTATCCTATCCTATACTCTATCCTATCCTATCCTCTATCCTATCCTATCCTCTATCCTATCCTATCCTGTATCCTATCCTATCCTCTATCCTAACCTATCCTCTATCCTATCCTATCCTCTATCCTATCCTATCCTCAACGCTATCCTATCCTCATTACTATCGTATACTCCATTATATCCTATCCGCTTTCGTATCATATCCTCTATCCTAACCTATCCTCTATCTTATCCAATCCTCTATCCTATCCTATCCTCTATCCTATCCTGTCCTCCATCGTCTCCTATCCTCTATCCTATCCAATCCCCTATCCTATCCTCGATCCTATCCTATCCTCTATCGTCTGCTCTATCCTATCCTATCCTCTATCGTATCCTATCCTCTCTCCTATCCTATCCTCCATCGTCTCCTATCCTCTATCCTATCCAATCCCCTACCCTATCCTCTATCCTATCATATCCTCTATCCTATCCAATCCTACATCCTATCCTATCCCCCATCGTCTCCTATCCTTTATCCTATCCAATCCCCTATCCTATCCTCTATCCTATCCTATCCTCTATCCTATCCTATCCTCTATTCTATCCTATCCTCTATCATATCCTACTCTCTATCGTCTCCTGTCCTCTATTCTATCAAATCCCCTATCTTATCCTCTATCGTGTCCTGTCCTCTATCCTATCCAATCCCCTATCCTATCCTCTATCCTATCGTATCCTCTATAATATCGTAACCTCTATCATATTCTATCCTCTATCCTATAATATCATCTATCCTATCCTATACTCTATCCTATCCTATCCTCTATCCTATCCAATCTCTATCGTCCCCTGTCCTCTTTCCTAGCAAATCCCCTATCTTATCCTCTATCGTCACCTGCCCTCTATCCTATCCAATCCCCTATCTTATCTTCTATCGTCTCCTGTCCTCTATCCTATCCAATCCCCAACCTATCCTCTATCCTATCATATCCTCAATCCTATCCTATCCTATGATCTTTCCTATTCTATCCTCTATCGCATCCTATCCTCTATCCTATCCAATCCTACATCCTATCCTATCCGCTATGCTATCCTATCCTCTATCCTATCCTATCCTATCCTCTATCCTATCCTATCCTCTACCCTATCCTATCCTCTATCCTATCCTATCCTCTATCCTAGCCAATCCTACATCCTATCCTATCTTCCATCGTCTCCTATCCTCTATCCTATCCAATCCCCTATCCTATTCTCTATCCTATCCTATCCTCTATCCTATCCTATCCTCTATCCTATCATATCCTCTATCCTATCCTATCCTCTATCCTATCCTATACTCTATCCTAACCTATCCTCTATCCTATCCTATTCTCTATACTATCCTATCCTCTATAATATCGTATCCTCTATCATATCCTATCCTCTTGCCTATAATATCATCTACCCTATCCTATCCTCTATCCTATCCAATCTCCTACCCTATCCTCTATCCTATCGTATCCTCTATCGTCTGCTCCATCCTATCCTATCCTCTGTCGTCTGCTCTATCCTATCCTATCCACTATCCTATCCTATCCACAATGCTATCCTATTCTCTATCCTCACCTATCCTTTATACTATCCAATCCTCTATCCTAACCTATCCTCTATCCTATCCTATCCTCTTTCCTATCCTATCCTCTATCCTATCATATCCTCTATCCTATCCTATCCTCAATCCTATCCTATCCTCTATCCTCTCCTATTCTTTATACTAACCAATCCTCTATCCTATCCTCTATCCTATCCTATCCTCTATCCTATCCTATCCTCTATCCTATCCTATCCTTTATCCTATCCTATCTTCTATCCTATCCTATCCTCTATCCTATCCTATCCTGTATCCTATCCGATCCTCTATCCTATCCTATCCTCTATCCTATCCTATCCTCTATCCTATCCTATTATCTATCCTATCCTATCCTCTATCCTATCCTATCCTCTATCCTATCCTATCCTCTATCCTATCCTATCCTCTATCCTATCCTATCCTCTATCCTATCCTATCCTCATTACTATCCTATACTCCATTATATCCTATCCGCTATCGTATCATATCCTCTATCCTATAATATCCTCTATCCTATCCAATCCTCTATCCTATCCTCTATCATATCCTCTATCCTATCCTATCCTCTATCCTATCCTCTATCCTATCCTATCCTCTATCCTCTCCTATCCTTTATACTAACCAATCCTCTATCCTATCCTCTATCCTATCCTATCCTCTATCCTATCCTATCCTCTATCCTATCCTATCCTCTATCCTATCCTATCCTCTATCCTATCCTATCCTCTATCCTATCCTATCCTCTATGCTATCCTATCCTCTATCCTATCCTATCCTCTATCCTATCCTATCCTCTATCCTACCCTATCCTCTATCCTATCCTATCCTCTATCCTATCCTATTCTCTACACTATCCTAACCTCTATCCTATCCTATCCTCAACCCTATCCTATCCTCAATCCTATCCTATACTCCATTATATCCTATCCTCTATCCTATCATATCCTCTATCCTATCCTATCCTCTATCCTATCCTATCCTCTATCCTATCCTATCCTCAATCCTATCCTATCCTCTATGCTATCCTATTCTCTATCCTATCCTATCCTCTATCCAATCCTATCCTCTATCCTATCCTATCCTCTATCCTATCCTATCCTCTATCCTATCCTATCCTCTATCCTATCCTATATCCTATCCTATCCTCTATCCCATCCTATCCTCTATCCTATCATATCCTCTATCCTATCCTATCCTCTATCCTATCCTATCCTATCCTCTATCCTATCCTATTCTCTACACTATCCTATCCTCTATCCTATCCTATCCTATCCTCTATCCTATCCTATCCTCTATCCTATCCTATCCTCTATCCTAACATATCCTCTATCCTATCCTATCCTCTATCCTATCCTATCCTGAACCCTATCCTATCCTCATTCCTATCCTATACTCCATTATATCCTATCCGCTATCCTATCATATCCTCTATCCTATCCAATCCTCTATCCTATCCTCTATCCTATCCTCTATCCTATCCTCTCCTCTATCCTATCGTATCCTCTATCCTATCCTATCGTATCCTCTATCCTATCCAATCCTCTATCCTATCCTCTATCATATCCTCTATCCTATCCTATCCTCTATCCTATCCTCTATCCTATCCTATCCTCTATCCTCTCCTATCCTTTATACTAACCAATCCTCTATCCTATCCTCTATCCTATCCTATCCTCTATCCTATCCTATCCTCTATCCTATCCTATCCTCTATCCTATCCTATCCTCTATCCTATCCTATCCTCTATCCTATCCTATCCTCTATGCTATCCTATCCTCTATCCTATCCTATCCTCTATCCTATCCTATCCTCTATCCTACCCTATCCTCTATCCTATCCTATCCTCTATCCTATCCTATTCTCTACACTATCCTAACCTCTATCCTATCCTATCCTCAACCCTATCCTATCCTCAATCCTATCCTATACTCCATTATATCCTATCCTCTATCCTATCATATCCTCTATCCTATCCTATCCTCTATCCTATCCTATCCTCTATCCTATCCTATCCTCAATCCTATCCTATCCTCTATCCTATCCTATTCTCTATCCTATCCTATCCTCTATCCAATCCTATCCTCTATCCTATCCTATCCTCTATCCTATCCTATCCTCTATCCTATCCTATATCCTATCCTATCCTCTATCCCATCCTATCCTCTATCCTATCATATCCTCTATCCTATCCTATCCTCTATCCTATCCTATCCTATCCTCTATCCTATCCTATTCTCTACACTATCCTATCCTCTATCCTATCCTATCCTATCCTCTATCCTATCCTATCCTCTATCCTATCCTATCCTCAATCCTAACATATCCTCTATCCTATCCTATCCTCTATCCTATCCTATCCTGAACCCTATCCTATCCTCATTCCTATCCTATACTCCATTATATCCTATCCGCTATCCTATCATATCCTCTATCCTATCCAATCCTCTATCCTATCCTCTATCCTATCCTATCCTCAACCCTATCCTATCCTCATTCCTATCCTATACTCCATTATATCCTATCCGCTATCCTATCATATCCTCTATCCTATCCAATCCTCTATCCTATCCTCTATCCTATCCTCTATCCTATCCTCTCCTCTATCCTATCGTATCCTCTATCCTATCCTATCGTATCCTCTATCCTATCCTATCGTATCCTCTATCCTATCCTATCCTCTATCCTATCCTATCTTCTATCCTATCCTATCCTCTATCCTATCCTATCCTCTATCCTATCCTATCCTCTATCCTATCCTATCCTCTATCCTATCCTATCCTCTATCCTGTCCTATCCTCTATAATATCGTATCCTCTATCATATCCTATCCTCTTTCCTATTATATCATCTATCCTATCCAATCTCTATCGTCTCCTTTCCTCCATCCTATCCAATCGCCTATCTTATCTTCTATCGTCTCCTGTCCTCTATCCTATACAATCCCCTATCCTATCCTCTATCCTATCCTATCATCTATCCTATCCTACCATCAATCCTATCCTATCCTATGCTCTATCCTATTCTATACTCTATCCTATCCCATCCTCTATCCTATCCTATCCTCTATCCTATCCTATCCTCTATCCTATCCTATCCTCTATCCTATCCTATCCTCTATCCTATCCTATCCTCTATCCTATCCTATCCTCTATCCTATCCTATCCTCTATCCTATCCTATCCTCTATCCTATCCTATCCTCTATCCTATCCTATCCTCTATCCTATCCTCTATCCTATCCTATCCTCTATCCTATCCTATCCTCTATCCTATCATATCCTCTATCCTATCCTATCCTCTATCCTATCCTATCCTCTATCCTATCCTATCCTATCCTCTATCCTATCCTATCCTCTATCCTATCCTATCCTCTATCCTATCCTATCCTCTATCCTATCCTATCCTCTATCCTATCCTATCCTATCCTCTATCCTATCCTATCCTCTATCCTATCCTATCCTCTATCCTATCCTATCCTCTATGCTATCCTATCCACTATCCTATCCTATCCTCTATCCTATCCTATCCTCTATCCTATCCTATCCTCTATGCTATCCTATCCTCTATTCTATCATATACTCTATCCTAACCTATCCTCTTGCCTATGATATCATCTACCCTATCGTATCCTCTATCCTATCCAATCTCCTACCCTATCCTCTATCCTATCCTATCCTCTATCGTCTGCTCTATCCTATCCTATCCACTATCCTATCCTATCCTCAATGCTATCCTATTCTCTATCCTCACCTATCCTTTATACTATCCAATCCTCTATCCTAACCTATCCTCTATCCTATCCTATCCTCTTTCCTATCCTATCCTCTATCCTATCCTATCCTCTATCCTAACCTACCCTCTATCCTATCCTATCCTCTATCCTATCCTATCCTCAACGCTATCCTATCCTCATTCCTATCCTATACTCCATTATATCCTATCCGCTATCCTATCATATCCTCTATCCTATAATATCCTCTATCCTATCCAATCCTCTATCCTATCCTCTATCCCATCCTCTATCCTATCCTCTATCCTATCCTATCCTCTATCCTATCCTATCCTCTATCCTATCCTATCCTCTATCCTATCCTATCCTCTATCCTACCCTATCCTCTATCCTAACCTATCCGCTATCCTATCCTATCCTCTATCCTATCCTATCCTCAACGCTATCCTATCCTCATTACTATCCTATACTCCATTATATCCTATCCGCTATCGTATCATATCCTCTATCCTATAATATCCTCTATCCTATCCAATCCTCTATCCTATCCTCTATCATATCCTCTATCCTATCCTATCCTCTATCCTATCCTCTATTATATCCTATCCTCTATCCTCTCCTATCCTTTATACTAACCAATCCTCTATCCTATCCTCTATCCTATCCTATCCTATCCTCTATCCTATCCTATCCTCTATCCTATCCTATCCTCTATCCTATCCTATCCTCTATCCTATCCTACCCTCTATCCTATCCTATCCTCTATCCTATCCTATCCTCTATCCTATCCTATCCTCTATCCTATCCTATCCTCTATCCTATCCTATCCTCTATCCTATCCTATCCTCTATCCTATCCTATCCTCTATCCTATCCTATCCTCTATCCTATCCTATCCTCTATCCTATCCTATCCTCTATCCTATCCTATCCTCTATCCTATCCTATCCTCTATCCTATCCTATCCTCTATCCTATCCTATCCTCTATCCTATCCTATCCTCTATCCTATCCTATCCTCTATCCTATCCTATCCTCTATCCTATCCTATCCTCTATCCTATCCTATCCTCTATCCTATCCTATCCTCTATCCTATCCTATCCTCTATCCTCACCTATCCTTTATACTATCCAATCCTCTATCCTAACCTATCCTCTATCCTATCCTATCCTCTTTCCTATCCTATCCTCTATCCTATCATATCCTCTATCCTAACCTACCCTCTATCCTATCCTATCCTCTATCCTATCCTATCCTCAACGCTATCCTATCCTCATTCCTATCCTATACTCCATTATATCCTATCCGCTATCCCATCATATCCTCTATCCTATAATATCCTCTATCCTATCCTATCCTCTATCCTATCCTATCCTCTATCCTATCCTATCCTCTATCCTATCCTCTATCCTATCCTATCCTCTATCCTATCCTATCCTCTATCCTATCCTATCCTCTATCCTATCCTATCCTCTATCCTATCCTATCCTCTATCCTATCCTATCCTCTATCCTATCCTATCCTCTATCCTATCCTATCCTCTATCCTATCCTATCCTCTATCCTATCCTATACTCTATCCTAACCTATCCTCTATCCTATCCTATTCTCTATACTATCCTATCCTCTATAATATCGTATCCTCTATCATATCCTATCCTCTTGCCTATAATATCATCTACCCTATCCTATCCTCTATCCTATCCAATCTCCTACCCTATCCTCTATCCTATCGTATCCTCTATCGTCTGCTCCATCCTATCCTATCCTCTATCGTCTGCTCTATCCTATCCTATCCACTATCCTATCCTATCCACAATGCTATCCTATTCTCTATCCTCACCTATCCTTTATACTATCCAATCCTCTATCCTAACCTATCCTCTATCCTATCCTATCCTCTTTCCTATCCTATCCTCTATCCTATCATATCCTCTATCCTATCCTATCCTCAATCCTATCCTATCCTCTATCCTCTCCTATCCTTTATACTAACCAATCCTCTATCCTATCCTCTATCCTATCCTATCCTCTATCCTATCCTATCCTCTATCCTATCCTATCCTCTATCCTATCCTATCCTTTATCCTATCCTATCTTCTATCCTATCCTATCCTCTATCCTATCATATCCTGTATCCTATTCGATCCTCTATCCTATCCTATCCTCTATCCTATCCTATCCTCTATCCTATCCTATCCTCTATCCTATCCCATCCTATCCTCTATCCTATCCTATCCTCTATCCTATCCTATTATCTATCCTATCCTATCCTCTATCCTATCCTATCCTCTATCCTATCCTATCCTCTATCCTATCCTATCCTCTATCCTATCCCATCCTATCCTCTATCCTATCCTATCCTCTATCCTATCCTCTATCCTATCCTATCCTCTATCCTATCCTATCCTCTATCCTATCCTATCCTCTATCCTATCCTATCCTCTATCCTACCCTATCCTCTATCCTAACCTATCCTCTATCCTATCCTATCCTCTATCCTATCCTATCCTCAACGCTATCCTATCCTCATTACTATCCTATACTCCATTATATCCTATCCGCTATCGTATCATATCCTCTATCCTATAATATCCTCTATCCTATCCAATCCTCTATCCTATCCTCTATCATATCCTCTATCCTATCCTATCCTCTATCCTATCCTCTATTATATCCTATCCTCTATCCTCTCCTATCCTTTATACTAACCAATCCTCTATCCTATCCTCTATCCTATCCTATCCTATCCTCTATCCTATCCTATCCTCTATCCTATCCTATCCTCTATCCTATCCTATCCTCTATCCTATCCTACCCTCTATCCTATCCTATCCTCTATCCTATCCTATCCTCTATCCTATCCTATCCTCTATCCTATCCTATCCTCTATCCTATCCTATCCTCTATCCTATCCTATCCTCTATCCTATCCTATCCTCTATCCTATCCTATCCTCTATCCTATCCTATCCTCTATCCTATCCTATCCTCTATCCTATCCTATCCTCTATCCTATCCTATCCTCTATCCTATCCTATCCTCTATCCTATCCTATCCTCTATCCTATCCTATCCTCTATCCTATCCTATCCTCTATCCTATCCTATCCTCTATCCTATCCTATCCTCTATCCTCACCTATCCTTTATACTATCCAATCCTCTATCCTAACCTATCCTCTATCCTATCCTATCCTCTTTCCTATCCTATCCGCTATCCTATCATATCCTCTATCCTAACCTACCCTCTATCCTATCCTATCCTCTATCCTATCCTATCCTCAACGCTATCCTATCCTCATTCCTATCCTATACTCCATTATATCCTATCCGCTATCCCATCATATCCTCTATCCTATAATATCCTCTATCCTATCCAATCCTCTATCCTATCCTCTATCCTATCCTCTATCCTATCCTATCCTCTATCCTATCCTATCCTCTATCCTATCCTATCCTCTATCCTATCCTATCCTCTATCCTATCCTATCCTCTATCCTATCCTATCCTCTATCCTATCCTCTATCCTATCCTATCCTCTATCCTATCCTATCCTCTATCCTATCCTATCCTCTATCCTATCCTATCCTCTATCCTATCCTATCCTCTATCCTATCCTATCCTCTATCCTATCCTATCCTCTATCCTATCCTATCCTCTATCCTATCCTATCCTCTATCCTATCCTATCCTCTATCCTATCCTATCCTCTATCCTATCCTATCCTCTATCCTATCCTATACTCTATCCTAACCTATCCTCTATCCTATCCTATTCTCTATACTATCCTATCCTCTATAATATCGTATACTCTATCATATCCTATCCTCTTGCCTATAATATCATCTACCCTATCCTATCCTCTATCCTATCCAATCTCCTACCCTATCCTCTATCCTATCGTATCCTCTATCGTCTGCTCATTCCTATCCTATCCTCTATCGTCTGCTCTATCCTATCCTATCCACTATCCTATCCTATCCACAATGCTATCCTATTCTCTATCCTCACCTATCCTTTATACTATCCAATCCTCTATCCTAACCTATCCTCTATCCTATCCTATCCTCAATCCTATCCTATCCTCTATCCTCTCCTATCCTTTATACTAACCAATCCTCTATCCTATCCTCTATCCTATCCTATCCTCTATCCTATCCTATCCTCTATCCTATCCTATCCTCTATCCTATCCTATCCTTTATCCTATCCTATCCTCTATCCTATCCTATCCTCTATCCTATCCTATCCTCTATCCTATCCTATCCTATCCTCTATCCTATCCTATCCTCTATCCTATCCTATCCTCTATCCTATCCTATCCTCTATCCTATCCTATCCTCTATCCTATCCTATCCTCTATCCTATCCTATCCTCTATCCTATCCTATCCTCTATCCTATCCTATCCTCTATCCTATCCTATCCTCTATCCTATCCTATCCTCTATCCTATCCTATCCTCTATCCTATCCTATCCTCTATCCTATCCTATCCTCTATCCTATCCTATCCTCTATCCTCACCTATCCTTTATACTATCCAATCCTCTATCCTAACCTATCCTCTATCCTATCCTATCCTCTTTCCTATCCTATCCGCTATCCTATCATATCCTCTATCCTAACCTACCCTCTATCCTATCCTATCCTCTATCCTATCCTATCCTCAACGCTATCCTATCCTCATTCCTATCCTATACTCCATTATATCCTATCCGCTATCCCATCATATCCTCTATCCTATAATATCCTCTATCCTATCCAATCCTCTATCCTATCCTCTATCCTATCCTCTATCCTATCCTATCCTCTATCCTATCCTATCCTCTATCCTATCCTATCCTCTATCCTATCCTATCCTCTATCCTATCCTATCCTCTATCCTATCCTCTATCCTATCCTATCCTCTATCCTATCCTATCCTCTATCCTATCCTATCCTCTATCCTATCCTATCCTCTATCCTATCCTCTATCCTATCCTATCCTCTATCCTATCCTATCCTCTATCCTATCCTATCCTCTATCCTATCCTATCCTCTATCCTATCCTATCCTCTATCCTATCCTATCCTCTATCCTATCCTATACTCTATCCTAACCTATCCTCTATCCTATCCTATTCTCTATACTATCCTATCCTCTATAATATCGTATCCTCTATCATATCCTATCCTCTTGCCTATAATATCATCTACCCTATCCTATCCTCTATCCTATCCAATCTCCTACCCTATCCTCTATCCTATCGTATCCTCTATCGTCTGCTCCATCCTATCCTATCCTCTATCGTCTGCTCTATCCTATCCTATCCACTATCCTATCCTATCCACAATGCTATCCTATTCTCTATCCTCACCTATCCTTTATACTATCCAATCCTCTATCCTAACCTATCCTCTATCCTATCCTATCCTCAATCCTATCCTATCCTCTATCCTCTCCTATCCTTTATACTAACCAATCCTCTATCCTATCCTCTATCCTATCCTATCCTCTATCCTATCCTATCCTCTATCCTATCCTATCCTCTATCCTATCCTATCCTTTATCCTATCCTATCTTCTATCCTATCCTATCCTCTATCCTATCCTATCCTGTATCCTATCCGATCCTCTATCCTATCCTATCCTCTATCCTATCCTATCCTCTATCCTATCCTATCCTCTATCCTATCCTATCCTATCCTCTATCCTATCCTATCCTCTATCCTATCCTATCCTCTATCCTATCCTATCGTATCCTCTATCCTATCCTATCCTCTATCCGATCCTATACTCTATCCTAACCTATCCTCTATCCTATCCTATTCTCTATCCTATCCTATCCTCTATCCTATCCTATCCTCTATCCTATCCTATCCTCTATCCTATCCTATCCTCTATCCTATCCTATCCTCTATCCTAACCTATCCTCTATCCTATCCTATCCTCTTTCCTATCCTATCCGCTATCCTATCATATCCTCTATCCTAACCTACCCTCTATCCTATCCTATCCTCTATCCTATCCTATCCTCAACGCTATCCTATCCTCATTCCTATCCTATACTCCATTATATCCTATCCGCTATCCCATCATATCCTCTATCCTATAATATCCTCTATCCTATCCAATCCTCTATCCTATCCTCTATCCTATCCTCTATCCTATCCTATCCTCTATCCTATCCTATCCTCTATCCTATCCTATCCTCTATCCTATCCTATCCTCTATCCTATCCTATCCTCTATCCTATCCTATCCTCTATCCTATCCTCTATCCTATCCTATCCTCTATCCTATCCTATCCTCTATCCTATCCTATCCTCTATCCTATCCCATCCTATCCTCTATCCTATCCTATCCTCTATCCTATCCTATTATCTATCCTATCCTATCCTCTATCCTATCCTATCCTCTATCCTATCCTATCCTCTATCCTATCCTATCCTCTATCCTATCCCATCCTATCCTCTATCCTATCCTATCCTCTATCCTATCCTCTATCCTATCCTATCCTCTATCCTATCCTATCCTCTATCCTATCCTATCCTATCCTCTATCCTATCCTATCCTCTATCCTATCCTATCCTCTATCCTATCCTATCGTATCCTCTATCCTATCCTATCCTCTATCCGATCCTATACTCTATCCTAACCTATCCTCTATCCTATCCTATTCTCTATCCTATCCTATCCTCTATCCTATCCTATCCTCTATCCTATCCTATCCTCTATCCTATCCTATCCTCTATCCTATCCTATCCTCTATCCTATCCTATCCTCTATCCTATCCTATCCTCTATCCTATCCTATCCTCTATCCTATCCTATCCTCTATCCTATCCTATCCTCTATCCTCACCTATCCTTTATACTATCCAATCCTCTATCCTAACCTATCCTCTATCCTATCCTATCCTCTTTCCTATCCTATCCGCTATCCTATCATATCCTCTATCCTAACCTACCCTCTATCCTATCCTATCCTCTATCCTATCCTATCCTCAACGCTATCCTATCCTCATTCCTATCCTATACTCCATTATATCCTATCCGCTATCCCATCATATCCTCTATCCTATAATATCCTCTATCCTATCCAATCCTCTATCCTATCCTCTATCCTATCCTCTATCCTATCCTATCCTCTATCCTATTTTTTTTTTTTTTTTTTTTCCGAGGAGGTAATCTCGTTACGGATACCCGAACCCCCCCGGGGGGGGGTGGTCCGGGTTATGTGGGACTCCTCGGCTGGTTGGTGCAACGCCGAGTATACCCACTAACTCCTCCCCGTCCGTCCCTAGACTCCTGGGGGCACCCGTGCTCTGCGCGCGCATGTCAATCCGGTGTGCCCCCGCCTTAGCATACCACCCAGGGGGGGACGCGGCCCCCTCCCGTACCTACTCTATCCGAAGGCACCACGCAACGGACGACGTGGCGCCTTCCCCCCTGTTAGGCCGCCCGATGAGCATCCGAGCCCCCGCTCGAGATGCCCGGCGGCCTCCGGGGACGCCGTTGGTGACCGAGTGTAAGGGGATATCCGATCCCCCGCCTCGAGATCATCAAGGGCGTCCCCGCTCGCGTCAGAGGCGTCGCAACGGGGGTACGCCCCCGGGGCGTACCCTGCGCCGCCTCCCCCCCCTTCGGCCGGGATCGTGATTACGCTCCCGATCCCGTTCCGCAGCCTCCTTCCGCAGCATAACCCGCTCGCAGAAGGAAGCGAACCCCCTCCACGCCTCCTCGCCACCGGCTGCCGCAGCGACGACAGCCGGGAGCGAGAGGTCGTGGCCCACCGCGCGCCGCAGGGCACGGCGCTCTCCCCCCCATGCCGGACACTCCTCCAGAGTGTGTTGCGCCGTGTCCCGCGGCTCGCCGCAGTGGTGACACGCCTCCTCGGTCTCCCTCCCGATGCGACACAGGTAGTCGCCGAAGCACCCGTGCCCGCTCATCACCTGCGTCACACGGTAGGAGACCCTATGCCCCATCCATCCCCTGTTCCATTGATCGAACACCGGGAGGATGGCCCGAACGGCCCGCCTCTCGCCCTCCCTCGTCCCGGGAAGGCTATCGCGCCACTCCCGGGCTGCGTGCCGCCGAGCATGTCGCCTGAGCTCATCCACCATGAGCCGCGCCTGATCCGGGGCCACCCCCCGGAGCCGGAGTTCCCTGGAGTGCGTATGCACATCCGCCAACACGCGGGCCTCCAGCTCGAGGGGGATCAGCCCCGACATCACCATTGCCGTCGCGTATGAAATGGTGCGGTACCCCCGCACGATGCCTATGGCCAGCCTGCGCTCGATGCGACGCAGCAGCGACCGTGTGCCGCCACTGCGCCCCCTAGCCAAGACATCGCGCGCCCACACAGGGGCTCCGTACAGGACCAAAACTCGCACCACCACCGCGAACAGACGACGCACCCGTCCACAGGGTCCCCCGAGATTCGGGAGAAGGCGACCGAGCGCAGCGGTCGCCCTCTCCGCCCGGGGCGCCAGCGACTCAAGGTGGCGGTCAAAACGCCACCGGCCGTCAAGCTCGAGTCCCAGGTACCGCATCTGGGACCCGACCTTGACCATCCCCTCCCCCACGCAGATCCAGCACTGGGGAGGCGCCGCCAACCGGGCCGAGCGGAGAAACCACATGGCCCTGGTTTTCTCGACGGACACCTCTAGGCCCAGCGACCGGATCGCGCGCACCGCGCGCCACGCGCCGCGCTCCGCCAGGCAGATGGCCTCCTTCGCATACCTCCCGGTGGCCAATACCAGCGTGTCGTCGGCGTAACACGTCAGGCTGACCCCGGGAGGCATCTCCTCCCGCAGGACGCGATCGTACGCAAGATTCCACAGCAACGGGCCCAACACCGAGCCCTGCGGAACCCCGCGCACGACGCCCCTGCGCACCATCCCGTACCGGCCGGGATACTCTATACCCCTGTCGGAGAGATAGCTCCCGATCACCCTTCTGAGATACAGAGGCACCCGGTGGAAGACCAGGGCCTCCATTATCCGATCCCAGGGGACGGTGTTGAACGCGTTAGCGATATCCAAGGATATCGCCAACGCAACTCCGCCCCCCCTCGTACAGGCCTCCGAGAGAGCCCTCACCCGCCGAATAGCGTCGACGGTGGAGAGACCCTCCCGGAAGCCGAATTGAACCCCGCTCAGATCGGGGACCCCTCCCGCCGACAGGTGCCTGACGAGGCGTCCAACGAGTACGCGCTCGAACAACTTCCCCGCCTCGTCCAGCAGACAAATTGGCCGGTACCCTGAGGGCGAGTCCCGGGACTTGCCCCCCTTCGGAAGGAGGACCAACCTGCCCGACTTCCACTCCGTGGGGAACACCCCCTCCCTCAGACAGCCGTTATACAGCTGCCGGAGTTCGGCGGCGAGTCCCCCCTCCAGGGCCAAGACCAACGCGCGGCCCGGTACCCCGTCCGGGCCCGGGGCCTTGCGGCCCACCCGCCGCGCCCTGGCCATCGCCTCACCCAGCTCGCCGGCCGACACCTCCCACTCTGCGGACCAGGAGAGAGGCTCCTGTTCCCAATGGGAGCGGCGCAGTTGTCCCCCCTCTCGCGGGAAGAGGGACGCCACCACTCCCTCGAGCAGGTGGGGGTCCATCGACTCCGTCACCGGAGGCGCCCACGCGCGCAGCTTGTTCATGACAAGCTTGTACGGGCGCCCCCATGGATCGGAGTCCACCATGCCGACGAGCTCCGACCACGCGACGGCCTTGGCCCGCGCGATAGCCCTGCGGAGAACCCCGAGCGCGGCTCGGTACTCCCCGCCGAGCCTCGCCGTCGCCTCCTCGTCGTCGCGCCTCCTACGCGCTCGGCCGTACCGACGCCGCGCGGCATTGCAGGCACGCCGGAGCTCCGCAATGCCGGCGGACCACCAGTACGCCGCCCTCCTGGGGGCGAACCGGCTGCGGGGCATGGCGGTGTCGCACACCGCCGTCATTACCTCCCGCAGCCGCCTCGCCCCTTGCGCAGGCGCCAGCTCGGACAGGGCCGGCCCCGTCCATGTCGCCGCGGCTACCGCGGCCCCGAACGCGTCCGCGTCCAGCCGCTTCAAGGCCCATCGCGGCCGTCGGTCCCCCCGGCCCGGCCGGGAATCCCGCGCGTGGAGGGTGGGCCACACGTCCATGACGATGGGCGTATGGTCTGACGCAATCTCTATCTCCTCGGCCACCCTCCATCCCGACACCCGGCGCACGGCCGAGGGAGTCCCCCATGTCAGGTCGACAATCGAGACCCCCTGCGGACGCACGCACGTCGGCGTGGATCCCCGGTTAATCAACCGGAGATCCAGGCCGGCCGCCCAGGTTAACACCTCGCTACCCCTAGTGGTCGTCCTGGGACTCCCCCACGATACCGCGTGGGCATTGAAGTCTCCCAAAACGAGAACCGGGCGGGCGCTGCACCGCGCGATGCAGCTGTTCAGGCCGCCCAGGAACCCCCGAAATTGATCGAGGCCACAGCTCGGCGAGATGTAGATCCCGACAACCGCGATGTCCCCCCATTGCACCGCCACGAATCCCTCGCCCCGCTCCAGAAGGGAGACCGACGGGGACCCGGGGCGGCTTCCCGCCACTATTACTACGGAGCCGATCTCGTCCCCCACCCAGAAGGGGTGTTCGGGGATTGCGTACGGCTCCGCCGCAACTGCCAGCCCAGCCCCCCACTCGCGCACGGCTTGGACAAACAGGTCCTGTGCCGCGCGCGAGTGGTTGAGGTTCGCCTGCAGAACCGGAGTAGGATTAAAAGTACCTACTCTAACATGGGCTCTGCAGAGTCCCCTCCCTGGGAGGTCCGGGCCCCCGGCGCCCTCTGCGGCCGCTGCGCGGATGCAGCCCCAGACGCGCCCTTCTCTTTCGTCGCCGCGCGGCCCCTCTTGGGAGCCGGGGCACACGCTTTGGCCCCGAATCTATGGCCCGATGGTCTCCCCAGGTCCGCGCAGAGCGGACACCTGGGGGCGGCCCTACAGGCCGAAGCCCGGTGCTCCGCCGCCCCGCAGCGGTAGCACATCGCGCCTCTGTCGACCGCGCTCTCGCATGTCGCCCGCGTGTGCCCCGTCTCCAAACAACGGAAGCATTGCAGGGGCCGCTCCCTCAGCGCCTCGACGCGGGCCGAGGACCAGCCGACCAGCAGCCGGCCTCCCGCCAACACTTTCTTGACGGCCGCGAGGGGGCCCTGGGCCCAACAGGAGCCCAGCGCCTGCTCCGAGGCGGGTCTGCGGATCTCGCCGACCCGGAACTCCGCCGCGGAACACTCCCCCGCCGCCGCCAGCGCCGCCGCTACGTCCCCGGGCGACACCGAGTCGTCCAGGCCCGCCACGCGCACCTCGCCGCGCTTGACCGCCTGGGAGACCTTAACCCCGGTCCCCCCAAGCGCCTCGGCGATCCTCCCGGAGAGGGCCCGTGCCTTCTCCTGGCACCCCGTGCCCCTGACCTCCAGGAGGATCCCGCCGGTTTTCGACCGCCTGGGAAGCACCCCCGACTCGATCCCGATAGCCTTGAGGTCCACCCTCTCTTTTGCCCTGGCCATCACCTCCGAATAAGTGAGCTTGCAGCTCTCGGGGATGGTGATGGCCACTGCTGCCGTTCTGGGGGTGCGTCCCAGGCCACCGTCCCTCCCGGCGGCGGGCTTCGCCGCGCTCGCGCCGCCCTGCACTCGTGCGCCGCCCGCCGCCCTCGGCTCCCTCGCAGCCTGCAGCCGTGAAGCGGCGGCAGCTGCCTCGGCCGCGGCTGCTCTCGCCGCAGCCTCCTCCGCGGCCATCTTCTTCTTGGCCCTCTTCGCCGCCTTGCTCGTCACCTCCATCCACGAGGCCGGGACGACCGGTGGCGGAATGATAACGGGGGGCACCACCCTCACGTTGGACACGACCACCGGTCCAGTCCCCTTGGTGACAGACGTCGCCGGCAGAGAAGCCACCGGCGTCGCCTCGCGCGCCGATTTACCCTCCGCCCGGAGGGCCGGGGCCAACCCGGCCAGAATCGTCCGGAACCGCTCCTCCATCCGGGCCTCTAGCTCCCGGTTCCTGGCCGTTATCAGCGCGCCGACCCGGAGAAGCAGGGCTTCGGAGTCCAAAACTCCCGCTCCCTCCCCCGACGGTCCCATCGCCTCCATCCCCCGCGTACGGACCCCCGCTGTCGAGGAGGCGGGGGGCGCTTCCCCTATTGGCGCATGTCCCGCCCGGCGACCGCTGTCGGTGTTCGCCCGCCGCCCGGCCTCCATTGACCGGAGCCTCGCCCGGAGGTCACCCGCCTCCTTCGCGAGGGCCGCGTTCTGCTCGCGGAGGCGGGCCACCTCCTGGCTACCCTGCCACGCCATCCCGGTAAAGCACCGCTGCATCAAGGTGGTGCAGTGGGCCCTGGCGACTGCAGAACAATCCCGCAAGTCTTTAGCCAGGTCCCCCTTGAGGCCCTTTGAGACGGTGGAGACTCTCTCCACCCTCAACATCGCCTCCTCCACCTCCCCTACTAGCTGCGCTGTCGGCATCCTCCCACCCAGCTCGATGAGGTCATCCACCCTCCTCGTCTGACTCCTCTCGGCGCGGCCGCCGAGGGCCAGATCCATGGTGGGCGTCCCCGACGAGCCCTCCCCGGGGTCCGTCCGCGACACCGACCCGCCGCGGGTGTGCTGCCCCCCCTCTAACCGGGCACGCTTGGGGTCAGAGACCCCAGATGTCGCGCCCCGCTTCTCCGCGCCCCCGCGCGTCACGATCGAGCCGACGGAGCTCGAGATGGAGATGATTGTTTCATCCCCATCCGAGTCCTCGTCCGCGATGACCACGACCGCGTCCTCCCCGGCAGTAATCGTTGCCATCCCCTCCCCGTCAGTGACCGCTGCCGTCTCTTCCCCCGCCGCAGCTGCTGCCGTATCGGCAGCCTCCCCCACAACATCAAGGTTTTTATTATACGATTCCATATCTGGTCCCACGAGATTGGCAGGAAAAAACACGTCCGCCCGGGCAGAGCCTCCTTGCCCGGGTAAGGCTAATTTCAACTGGAGTTCGCCAGGTATCCAGAGATGGTGCGCTAGTGGCTGATGTACCCCACCAGCCGCGCCCTGTAGCCAGGGCGTACCCTCTCACCGCGCACCTAAGCTTAGGGCATTAGGGATTTTTATAGAGGTTATCATCCTCGCGGCCCGGCCGATTAAGGCAAGACCACCGTTCCGGTAAAACATGACCACCGGTTTACGGCAAGGGCCCTGCGGCGACCTCCCCGGTCGTTATCGCAGGACCCATTCCGCGGTTTTTTATCCCTCCGTGTGAGCCTTACCGGCAAGGGAGGCCCTGCCAGGATCCGAAGATCCCGCCGGCATCGCCTCATACATCATTGGGACTACTTTCCGCGGAATACCCCTCGCTCCGTTAGCAACACACAACTATGTGTGTTCCCAGGGACCACCACGAGGAGGTGGAGCGTAGAGGATTTTAGGGATATGACCGCCACCACTGTGGCATACCTAGTAGTGGATCCGAGTCACCACTACTAAGCCCATATCCCCTCGGTCCCCATCCTATCCTCTATCCTATCCTATCCTCTATCCTATCCTATCCTCTATCCTATCCTATCCTCTATCCTATCCTATCCTCTATCCTATCCTATCCTCTATCCTATCCTATCCTCTATCCTATCCTCTATCCTATCCTATCCTCTATCCTATCCTATCCTCTATCCTATCCTATCCTCTATCCTATCCTATCCTCTATCCTATCCTATCCTCTATCCTATCCTATCCTCTATCCTATCCTATCCTCTATCCTATCCTATCCTCTATCCTATCCTATCCTCTATCCTATCCTATCCTCTATCCTATCCTATCCTCTATCCTATCCTATCCTCTATCCTATCCTATCCTCTATCCTATCCTATACTCTATCCTAACCTATCCTCTATCCTATCCTATTCTCTATACTATCCTATCCTCTATAATATCGTATCCTCTATCATATCCTATCCTCTTGCCTATAATATCATCTACCCTATCCTATCCTCTATCCTATCCAATCTCCTACCCTATCCTCTATCCTATCGTATCCTCTATCGTCTGCTCCATCCTATCCTATCCTCTATCGTCTGCTCTATCCTATCCTATCCACTATCCTATCCTATCCACAATGCTATCCTATTCTCTATCCTCACCTATCCTTTATACTATCCAATCCTCTATCCTAACCTATCCTCTATCCTATCCTATCCTCTTTCCTATCCTATCCTCTATCCTATCATGTCCTCTATCCTATCCTATCCTCTATCCTATCCTATCCTCTATCCTATCCTATCCTCTATCCTATCCTATCCTCTATCCTATCCTATCCTCTATCCTATCCTATCCTCTATCCTATCCTATCCTCTATCCTATCCTATCCTCTATCCTATCCTATACTCTATCCTAACCTATCCTCTATCCTATCCTATTCTCTATACTATCCTATCCTCTATAATATCGTATCCTCTATCATATCCTATCCTCTTGCCTATAATATCATCTACCCTATCCTATCCTCTATCCTATCCAATCTCCTACCCTATCCTCTATCCTATCGTATCCTCTATCGTCTGCTCCATCCTATCCTATCCTCTATCGTCTGCTCTATCCTATCCTATCCACTATCCTATCCTATCCACAATGCTATCCTATTCTCTATCCTCACCTATCCTTTATACTATCCAATCCTCTATCCTAACCTATCCTCTATCCTATCCTATCCTCAATCCTATCCTATCCTCTATCCTCTCCTATCCTTTATACTAACCAATCCTCTATCCTATCCTCTATCCTATCCTATCCTCTATCCTATCCTATCCTCTATCCTATCCTATCCTCTATCCTATCCTATCCTTTATCCTATCCTATCTTCTATCCTATCCTATCCTCTATCCTATCCTATCCTGTATCCTATCCGATCCTCTATCCTATCCTATCCTCTATCCTATCCTATCCTCTATCCTATCCTATCCTCTATCCTATCCTATCCTATCCTCTATCCTATCCTATCCTCTATCCTATCCTATCCTCTATCCTATCCTATCGTATCCTCTATCCTATCCTATCCTCTATCCGATCCTATACTCTATCCTAACCTATCCTCTATCCTATCCTATTCTCTATCCTATCCTATCCTCTATAATATCGTATCCTCTATCACATCCTATCCTCTTGCCTATGATATCATCTACCCTATCGTATCCTCTATCCTATCCAATCTCCTACCCTATCCTCTATCCTATCCTATCCTCTATCGTCTGCTCTATCCTATCCTATCCACTATCCTATCCTATCCTCAATGCTATCCTATTCTCTATCCTCACCTATCCTTTATACTATCCAATCCTCTATCCTAACCTATCCTCTATCCTATCCTATCCTCTTTCCTATCCTATCCTCTATCCTATCATATCCTCTATCCTAACCTACCCTCTATCCTATCCTATCCTCTATCCTATCCTATCCTCAACGCTATCCTATCCTCATTCCTATCCTATACTCCATTATATCCTATCCGCTATCCCATCATATCCTCTATCCTATCCTATCCTCTATCCTATCCTCTATCCTATCCTATCCTCTATCCTATCCTATCCTCTATCCTATCCTATCCTCAATCCTATCCTATCCTCTATCCTCTCCTATCCTTTATACTAACCAATCCTCTATCCTATCCTCTATCCTATCCTATCCTCTATCCTATCCTATCCTCTATCCTATCCTATCCTCTATCCTATCCTATCCTCTATCCTATCCTATCCTTTATCCTATCCTATCTTCTATCCTATCCTATCCTCTATCCTATCCTATCCTGTATCCTATCCGATCCTCTATCCTATCCTATCCTCTATCCTATCCTATCCTCTATCCTATCCTATCCTCTATCCTATCCTATCCTCTATCCTATCCTATCCTATCCTCTATCCTATCCTATCCTCTATCCTATCCTATCCTCTATCCTATCCTATCGTATCCTCTATCCTATCCTATCCTCTATCCGATCCTATCCTCTATCCTATCCTATCCTCTATCCTAACCTACCCTCTATCCTATCCTATCCTCTATCCTATCCTATCCTCAACGCTATCCTATCCTCATTCCTATCCTATACTCCATTATATCCTATCCGCTATCCTATCATATCCTCTATCCTATAATATCCTCTATCCTATCCAATCCTCTATCCTATCCTCTATCCCATCCTCTATCCTATCCTCTATCCTATCCTATCCTCTATCCTATCCTATCCTCTATCCTATCCTATCCTCTATCCTATCCTATCCTCTATCCTATCCTATCCTCTATCCTATCCTATCCTCAACGCTATCCTATCCTCATTACTATCCTATACTCCATTATATCCTATCCGCTATCGTATCATATCCTCTATCCTATAATATCCTCTATCCTATCCAATCCTCTATCCTATCCTCTATCATATCCTCTATCCTATCCTATCCTCTATCCTATCCTCTATCCTATCCTATCCTCTATCCTCTCCTATCCTCTATCCTATCCTATCCTCTATCCTATCCTATCCTCAATCCTATCCTATCGTCTATCCTATCCTATCCTCTATCCTATCCTATCCAATATCCTATCCTATCCTCTATCCTATCCTATCCTCTATCCTATCCTATCCTCTATCCTATCCTATCCTCTATCCTATCCTATCCTCTATCCTATCCTATCCTCTATCCTATCCTATCCTCTATCCTATCCTATCCTCTATCCTATCCTATCCTCTATCCTATCCTATCCTCTATCCTATCCTATCCTCTATCCTATCCTATCCTCTATCCTATCCCATCCTATCCTCTATCCTATCCTATCCTCTATCCTATCTTATCCTCTATCCTATCCTATCCTCTATCCTATCCTATCCTCTATCCTATCCTATCCTCTATCCTATCCTATCCTCTATCCTATCCCATCCTATCCTCTATCCTATCCTATCCTCTATCCTATCCTATTATCTATCCTATCCTATCCTCTATCCTATCCTATCCTCTATCCTATCCTATCCTCTATCCTATCCTATCCTCTATCCTATCCCATCCTATCCTCTATCCTATCCTATCCTCTATCCTATCCTCTATCCTATCCTATCCTCTATCCTATCCTATCCTCTATCCTATCCTATCCTCTATCCTATCCTATCCTCTATCCTATCCTATCCTCTATCCTATCCCATCCTATCCTCTATCCTATCCTATCCTCTATCCTATCCTATCCTCTATCCTATCCTATCCTCTATCCTATCCTATCCTCTATCCTATCATATCCTATCTTCTATCCTATCCTATCCTCTATCCTATCCTATCCTCTATCCTATCCTATCCTCTATCCTATCCTATCCTCTATCCTATCCTATCCTCTATCCTATCCTATCCTCTATCCTATCCCATCCTATCCTCTATCCTATCCTATCCTCTATCCTATCCTATCCTCTATCCTATCCTATCCTCTATCCTATCCTATCCTCTATCCTATCCTATCCTCTACCCTATCCTATCCTCTATCCTATCCAATCTCCTACCCTATCCTCTATCCTATCGTATCCTCTATCGTCTGCTCTATCCTATCCTATCCTCTATCGTCTGCTCTATCCTATCCTATCCACTATCCTATCCTATCCACAATGCTATCCTATTCTCTATCCTCACCTATCCATTATACTATCCAATCCTCTATCCTAACCTATCCTCTATCCTATCCTATCCTCTTTCCTATCCTATCCTCTATCCTATCATATCCTCTATCCTAACCTACCCTCTATCCTATCCTATCCTCTATCCTATCCTATCCTCTATCCTATCCTATCCTCTATCCTATCCTATACTCTATCCTAACCTATCCTCTATCCTATCCTATTCTCTATACTATCCTATCCTCTATAATATCGTCTCCTCTATCCTATCCTATCCTCTATCGTCTGCTCTATCCTATCCTATCCACTATCCTATCCTATCCACAATGCTATCCTATTCTCTATCCTCACCTATCCTTTATACTATCCAATCCTCTATCCTAACCTATCCTCTATCCTATCCTATCCTCTTTCCTATCCTATCCTCTATCCTATCATATCCTCTATCCTAACCTACCCTCTATCCTATCCTATCCTCTATAATATCGTATCCTCTATCACATCCTATCCTCTTGCCTATGATATCATCTACCCTATCGTATCCTCTATCCTATCCAATCTCCTACCCTATCCTCTATCCTATCCTATCCTCTATCGTCTGCTCTATCCTATCCTATCCACTATCCTATCCTATCCTCAATGCTATCCTATTCTCTATCCTCACCTATCCTTTATACTATCCAATCCTCTATCCTAACCTATCCTCTATCCTATCCTATCCTCTTTCCTATCCTATCCTCTATCCTATCATATCCTCTATCCTAACCTACCCTCTATCCTATCCTATCCTCTATCCTATCCTATCCTCAACCCTATCCTATCCTCATTCCTATCCTATACTCCATTATATCCTATCCGCTATCCCATCATATCCACTATCCTATAATATCCTCTATCCTATCCAATCCTCTATCCTATCCTCTATCCTATCCTCTATCCTATCCTATCCTCTATCCTATCCTATCCTCTATCCTATCCTATCCTCTATCCTATCCTATCCTCTATCCTATCCTATCCTCTATCCTATCCTCTATCCTATCCTATCCTCTATCCTATCCTATCCTCTATCCTATCCTATCCTCTATCCTATCCTATCCTCTATCCTATCCTATCCTCTATCCTATCCTATACTCTATCCTAACCTATCCTCTATCCTGTCCTATTCTCTATACTATCCTATCCTCTATAATATCGTCTCCTCTATCCTATCCTATCCTCTATCGTCTGCTCTATCCTATCCTATCCACTATCCTATCCTATCCACAATGCTATCCTATTCTCTATCCTCACCTATCCTTTATACTATCCAATCCTCTATCCTAACCTATCCTCTATCCTATCCTATCCTCTTTCCTATCCTATCCTCTATCCTATCATATCCTCTATCCTAACCTACCCTCTATCCTATCCTATCCTCTATCCTATCCTATCCTCAACGCTATCCTATCCTCATTCCTATCCTATACTCCATTATATCCTATCCGCTATCCCATCATATCCTCTATCCTATCCTATCCTCTATCCTATCCTCTATCCTATCCTATCCTCTATCCTATCCTCTATCCTATCCTATCCTCTATCCTATCCTATCCTCTATCCTATCCTATCCTCTATCCTATCCTATCCTCTATCCTATCCTCTATCCTATCCTCTATCCTATCCTCTATCCTATCCTATCCTCTATCCTATCCTATCCTCTATCCTATCCTATCCTCTATCCTATCCTCTATCCTATCCTCTATCCTATCCTATCCTCTATCCTATCCTATCCTCTATCCTAACCTATCCTCTATCCTATCCTATCCTCTATCCTATCCTATCCTCAACGCTATCCTATCCTCATTACTATCCTATACTCCATTATATCCTATCCGCTATCGTATCATATCCTCTATCCTATAATATCCTCTATCCTATCCAATCCTCTATCCTATCCTCTATCATATCCTCTATCCTATCCTATCCTCTATCCTATCCTGTATCCTATCCTATCCTCTATCCTCTCCTATCCTTTATACTAACCAATCCTCTATCCTATCCTCTATCATATCCTCTATCCTATCCTATCCTCTATCCTATCCTCTATCCTATCCTATCCTCTATCCTCTCCTATCCTTTATACTAACCAATCCTCTATCCTATCCTCTATCCTATCCTATCCTCTATCCTATCCTATCCTCTATCCTATCCTATCCTCTATCCTATCCTATCCTCTATCCTATCCTATCCTCTATCCTATCCTATCCTCTATCCTATCCTATCCTCTATGCTATCCTATCCTCTATCCTATCCTATCCTCTATCCTATCCTCTATCCTATCCTATCCTCTATCCTATCCTATCCTCTATCCTATCCTATCCTCTATCCTATCCTATCCTCTATCCTTTCCTATCCTCTTTCCTATCCTATCCTCTATCCTATCATATCCTCTATCCTAACCTACCCTCTATCCTATCCTATCCTCTATCCTATCCTATCCTGAACCCTATCCTATCCTCATTCCTATCCTATACTCCATTATATCCTATCCGCTATCCTATCATATCCTGTATCCTATCCAATCCTCTATCCTATCCTCTATCCTATCCTCTATCCTATCCTATCCTCTATCCTATCCTATCCTCTATCCTATCCTATCCTCTATCCTATCCTATCCTCTATCCTATCCTATCCTCTATCCTATCCTATCCTCTATCCTATCCTATCCTCTATCCTATCCTATCCTCTATCCTATCCTATCCTCAACGCTATCCTATCCTCATTACTATCGTATACTCCATTATATCCTATCCGCTATCGTATCATATCCTCTATCCTATAATATCCTCTATCCTATCCAATCGGGCTATCCTATCCTCTATCATATCCTCTATCCTATCCTATCCTCTATCCTATCCTCTATCCTATCCTATCTTCTATCCTATACTATCAAATCCTCTATCCTAACCTATCCTCTATCCTATCCTATCCTCTTTCCTATCCTATCCTCTATCCTATCATATCCTCTATCCTAACCTACCCTCTATCCTATTTTATCCTCTATCCTATCCTATCCTCAACGCTATCCTATCCTCATTCCTATCCTATACTCCATTATATCCTATCCGCTATCCCATCATATCCTCTATCCTATAATATCCTCTATCCTATCCAATCCTCTATCCTATCCTCTATCCTATCCTCTATCCTATCCTATCCTCTATCCTATCCTATCCTCTATCCTATCCTATCCTCAACGCTATCCTATCCTCATTACTATCGTATACTCCATTATATCCTATCCGCTATCCTATCATATCCTCTATCCTATAATATCCTCTATCCTATCCAATCCTCTATCCTATCCTCTATCCCATCCTCTATCCTATCCTCTATCCTATCCTATCCTCTATGGTCTGCTCTATCCTATCCCATCCTATCCTCTATCCTATCCTATCCTCTATCCTATCCTATCCTCTATCCTATCCTATCCTCTATCCTATCCTATCCTCTATCCTATCCTATCCTCTATCCTATCCTATCCTCTATCCTACCCTATACTCTACGCTAACCTATCCTCTATCCTATCCTATTCTCTATACTATCCTATCCTCTATAATATCGTATCCTCTATCATATCCTATCCTCTTGCCTATAATATCATCTACCCTATCCTATCCTCTATCCTATCCAATCTCCTACCCTATCCTCTATCCTATCCTATCCTCTATCGTCTGCTCTATCCTATCCTATCCTCTATCGTCTGCTCTATCCTATCCTATCCACTATCCTATCCTATCCACAATGCTATCCTATTCTCTATCCTCACCTATCCTTTATACTATCCAATCCTCTATCCTAACCTATCCTCTATCCTATCCTATCCTCTTTCCTATCCTATCCTCTATCCTATCATATCCTCTATCCTAACCTACCCTCTAACCTATCCTATCCTCTATCCTATCCTATCCTCAACGCTATCCTATCCTCATTCCTATCCTATACTCCATTATATCCTATCCGCTATCCCATCATATCCTCTATCCTATAATATCCTCTATCCTATCCAATCCTCTATCCTATCCTCTATCCTATCCTATCCTCTATCCTATCCTATCCTCTATCCTATCCTATCCTCTATCCTAACCTATCCTCTATCCTATCCTATCCTCTATCCTATCCTCTATCCTATCCTCTATCCTATCCTATCCTCTATCCTATCCTATCCTCTATCCTATCCTATCCTCTATCCTATCCTATCCTCTATCCTAACCTACCCTCTATCCTATTCTATCCTCTATCCTATCCTATCCTCAACGCTATCCTATCCTCATTCCTATCCTATACTCCATTATATCCTATCCGCTATCCTATCATATCCTCTATCCTATCCTATCCTCTATCCTAACCTACCCTCTATCCTATTCTATCCTCTATCCTATCCTATCCTCAACGCTATCCTATCCTCATTCCTATCCTATACTCCATTATATCCTATCCGCTATCCTATCATATCCTCTATCCTATAATATCCTCTATCCTATCCAATCCTCTATCCTATCCTCTATCCCATCCTCTATCCTATCCTCTATCCCATCCTCTATCCTATCCTCTATCCTATCCTATCCTCTATCCTATCCTATCCTCTATCCTAACCTATCCTCTATCCTATCCTATCCTCTATCCTATCCTATCCTCAACGCTATCCTATCATCATTACTATCCTATACTCCATTATATCATATCCGCTATCGTATCATATCCTCTATCCTATAATATCCTCTATACTATCCAATCCTCTATCCTATCCTCTATCCTATCCTCTATCCTATCCTATCCTCTATCCTATCCTCTATCCTGTCCTATCCTCTATCCTCTCCTATCCTTTATACTAACCAATCCTCTATCCTATCCTCTATCCTATCCTATCCTATCCTCTATCCTATAATATCCTCTATCCTATCCTATCCTCTATCCTATCCTATCCTCTATCCTATCCTATCCTCTATCCTATCCTATCCTATCCTCTATCCTACCCTATCCTCTATCCTATCCTATCCTCTATCCTATCCTATCCTCTATCCTATCCTATCCTCTATCCTATCCTATCCTATCCTCTATCCTATCCTATCCTCTATCCTATCCTATCCCCTATCCTATCCTATCCTCTATCCTATCCTATCCTCTATCCTATCCCATCCTATCCTCTATCCTATCCTATCCTCTATCCTATCCTATCCTCTATCCTATCATATCCTCTATCCTATCCTATCCTCTATCCTATCCTATCCTCTATCCTACCCTATACTCTACGCTAACCTATCCTCTATCCTATCCTATTCTCTATACTATCCTATCCTCTATAATATCGTATCCTCTATCATATCCTATCCTCTTGCCTATAATATCATCTACCCTATCCTATCCTCTATCCTATCCAATCTCCTACCCTATCCTCTATCCTATCCTATCCTCTATCGTCTGCTCTATCCTATCCTATCCTCTATCGTCTGCTCTATCCTATCCTATCCACTATCCTATCCTATCCACAATGCTATCCTATTCTCTATCCTCACCTATCCTTTATACTATCCAATCCTCTATCCTAACCTATCCTCTATCCTATCCTATCCTCTTTCCTATCCTATCCTCTATCCTATCATATCCTCTATCCTAACCTACCCTCTATCCTATCCTATCCTCTATCCTATCCTATCCTCAACGCTATCCTATCCTCATTCCTATCCTATACTCCATTATATCCTATCCGCTATCCCATCATATCCTCTATCCTATAATATCCTCTATCCTATCCAATCCTCTATCCTATCCTCTATCCTATCCTATCCTCTATCCTATCCTATCCTCTATCCTATCCTATCCTCTATCCTAACCTATCCTCTATCCTATCCTATCCTCTATCCTATCCTCTATCCTATCCTCTATCCTATCCTATCCTCTATCCTATCCTATCCTCTATCCTATCCTATCCTCTATCCTATCCTATCCTCTATCCTAACCTACCCTCTATCCTATTCTATCCTCTATCCTATCCTATCCTCAACGCTATCCTATCCTCATTCCTATCCTATACTCCATTATATCCTATCCGCTATCCTATCATATCCTCTATCCTATCCTATCCTCTATCCTAACCTACCCTCTATCCTATTCTATCCTCTATCCTATCCTATCCTCAACGCTATCCTATCCTCATTCCTATCCTATACTCCATTATATCCTATCCGCTATCCTATCATATCCTCTATCCTATAATATCCTCTATCCTATCCAATCCTCTATCCTATCCTCTATCCCATCCTCTATCCTATCCTCTATCCTATCCTATCCTCTATGGTCTGCTCTATCCTATCCTATCCACTATCCTATCCTATCCTCAATGCTATCCTATTCTCTATCCTCACCTATCCTTTATACTATCCAATCCTCTATCCTAACCTATCCTCTATCCTATCCTATCCTCTTTCCTATCCTATCCTCTATCCTATCCTATCCTCTATCCTAACCTACCCTCTATCCTATTCTATCCTCTATCCTATCCTATCCTCAACGCTATCCTATCCTCATTCCTATCCTATACTCCATTATATCCTATCCGCTATCCTATAATATCCTCTATCCTATCCAATCCTCTATCCTATCCTCTATCCCATCCTCTATCCTATCCTCTATCCCATCCTCTATCCTATCCTCTATCCTATCCTATCCTCTATCCTATCCTATCCTCTATCCTATCCTATCCTCTATCCTATCCTATCCTCAACGCTATCCTATCCTCATTACTATCCTATACTCCATTATATCCTATCCGCTATCCTATCATATCCTCTATCCTATAATATCCTCTATCCTATCCAATCCTCTATCCTATCCAATCCTCTATCCTATCCTCTATCCCATCCTCTATCCTATCCTCTATCCTATCCTATCCTCTATCCTATCCTATCCTCTATCCTATCCTATCCTCTATCCTATCCTATCCTCTATCCTATCCTATCCTCTATCCTAACCTATCCTCTATCCTATCCTATCCTCTATCCTATCCTATCCTCAACGCTATCCTATCATCATTACTATCCTATACTCCATTATATCATATCCGCTATCGTATCATATCCTCTATCCTATAATATCCCCTATCCTCTATCGTCTGCTCTATCCTATCCTATCCACTATCCTATCCTATCCACAATGCTATCCTATTCTCTATCCTCACCTATCCTTTATACTATCCAATCCTCTATCCTAACCTATCCTCTATCCTATCCTATCCTCTTTCCTATCCTATCCTCTATCCTATCATATCCTCTATCCTAACCTACCCTCTATCCTATCCTATCCTCAACGCTATCCTATCCTCATTCCTATCCTATACTCCATTATATCCTATCCGCTATCCCATCATATCCTCTATCCTATAATATCCTCTATCCTATCCAATCCTCTATCCTATCCTCTATCCTATCCTATCCTCTATCCTATCCTATCCTCTATCCTATCCTATCCTCTATCCTAACCTATCCTCTATCCTATCCTATCCTCTATCCTATCCTCTATCCTATCCTATCCTCTATCCTATCCTATCCTCTATCCTATCCTATCCTCTATCCTATCCTATCCTCTATCCTATCCTATCCTCTATCCTAACCTACCCTCTATCCTATTCTATCCTCTATCCTATCCTATCCTCAACGCTATCCTATCCTCATTCCTATCCTATACTCCATTATATCCTATCCGCTATCCTATCATATCCTCTATCCTATCCTATCCTCTATCCTAACCTACCCTCTATCCTATTCTATCCTCTATCCTATCCTATCCTCAACGCTATCCTATCCTCATTCCTATCCTATACTCCATTATATCCTATCCGCTATCCTATCATATCCTCTATCCTATAATATCCTCTATCCTATCCAATCCTCTATCCTATCCTCTATCCCATCCTCTATCCTATCCTCTATCCTATCCTATCCTCTATGGTCTGCTCTATCCTATCCTATCCACTATCCTATCCTATCCTCAATGCTATCCTATTCTCTATCCTCACCTATCCTTTATACTATCCAATCCTCTATCCTAACCTATCCTCTATCCTATCCTATCCTCTTTCCTATCCTATCCTCTATCCTATCCTATCCTCTATCCTAACCTACCCTCTATCCTATTCTATCCTCTATCCTATCCTATCTTCAACGCTATCCTATCCTCATTCCTATCCTATACTCCATTATATCCTATCCGCTATCCTATAATATCCTCTATCCTATCCAATCCTCTATCCTATCCTCTATCCCATCCTCTATCCTATCCTCTATCCCATCCTCTATCCTATCCTCTATCCTATCCTATCCTCTATCCTATCCTATCCTCAACGCTATCCTATCCTCATTACTATCCTATACTCCATTATATCCTATCAGCTATCGTATCATATCCTCTATCCTATAATATCCTCTATCCTATCCAATCCTCTATCTTATCCTCTATAATATCCTCTATCCTATCCTATCCTCTATCCTATCCTCTATCCTATCCTATCCTCTATCCTCTCCTATCCTTTATACTAAACAATCCTCTATCCTATCCTCTATCCTATCCTATCCTCTATCCTATCCTATCCTCTATCCTATCCTATCCTCTATCCTATCCTATCCTCTATCCTATCCTATCCTCTATCCTATCCTATCCTCTATCCTATCCTACCCTCAATCCTATCCTATCCTATGCTCTATCCTATCCTATCCTCTATCCTATTCTATCCTCAATCCTATCCTATCCTCTATCCTCTCCTATCCTTTATACTAACCAATCCTCTATCCTATCCTCTATCCTATCCTATCCTCTATCCTATCCTATCCTCTATCCTATCCTATCCTCTATCCTATCCTATCCTCTATCCTATCCTATCCTCTATCCTATCCTATCCTCTATCCTATCCTATCCTTTATCCTATCCTATCCTCTATCCTATCCTATCCTCTATCCTATCCGATCCTCTATCCTATCCTATCCTCTATCCTATCCTATCCTCTATCCTATCCTATCCTCTATCCTATCTTATCCTATCCTCTATCCTATCCTATCCTCTATCCTATCCTATCCTCTATCCTATCCTATCCTCTATCCTATCCTATCGTATCCTCTATCCTATCCTATCCTCTATCCTATCCTATCCTCTATCCTATCCTATCCTATATGCTATCCTATCCTCTATCCTATCCTATACTCTATCCTAACCTATCCTCTATCCTATCCTATTCTCTATCCTATCCTATCCTCTATAATATCGTATCCTCTATCATATCCTATCCTCTTGCCTATGATATCATCTACCCTATCGTATCCTCTATCCTATCCAATCTCCTACCCTATCCTCTATCCTATCCTATCCTCTATCGTCTGCTCTATCCTATCCTATCCACTATCCTATCCTATCCTCAATGCTATCCTATTCTCTATCCTCACCTATCCTTTATACTATCCAATCCTCTATCCTAACCTATCCTCTATCCTATCCTATCCTCTTTCCTATCCTATCCTCTATCCTATCCTATCCTCTATCCTAACCTACCCTCTATCCTATTCTATCCTCTATCCTATCCTATCCTCAACGCTATCCTATCCTCATTCCTATCCTATACTCCATTATATCCTATCCGCTATCCTATCATATCCTCTATCCTATCCTATCCTCTATCCTAACCTACCCTCTATCCTATTCTATCCTCTATCCTATCCTATCCTCAACGCTATCCTATCCTCATTCCTATCCTATACTCCATTATATCCTATCCGCTATCCTATCATATCCTCTATCCTATAATATCCTCTATCCTATCCAATCCTCTATCCTATCCTCTATCCCATCCTCTATCCTATCCTCTATCCTATCCTATCCTCTATGGTCTGCTCTATCCTATCCTATCCACTATCCTATCCTATCCTCAATGCTATCCTATTCTCTATCCTCACCTATCCTTTATACTATCCAATCCTCTATCCTAACCTATCCTCTATCCTATCCTATCCTCTTTCCTATCCTATCCTCTATCCTATCCTATCCTCTATCCTAACCTACCCTCTATCCTATTCTATCCTCTATCCTATCCTATCCTCAACGCTATCCTATCCTGATTCCTATCCTATACTCCATTATATCCTATCCGCTATCCTATAATATCCTCTATCCTATCCAATCCTCTATCCTATCCTCTATCCCATCCTCTATCCTATCCTCTATCCCATCCTCTATCCTATCCTCTATCCTATCCTATCCTCTATCCTATCCTATCCTCAACGCTATCCTATCCTCATTACTATCCTATACTCCATTATATCCTATCAGCTATCGTATCATATCCTCTATCCTATAATATCCTCTATCCTATCCAATCCTCTATCTTATCCTCTATCATATCCTCTATCCTATCCTATCCTCTATCCTATCCTCTATCCTATCCTATCCTCTATCCTCTCCTATCCTTTATACTAAACAATCCTCTATCCTATCCTCTATCCTATCCTATCCTCTATCCTATCCTATCCTCTATCCTATCCTATCCTCTATCCTATCCTATCCTCTATCCTATCCTATCCTCTATCCTATCCTATCCTCTATCCTATCCTATCCTCTATCCTATCCTATCCTCTATCCTATCCTATCCTCTATCCTATCCTATCCTCTATCCTATCCTATCCTCTATCCTATCCTATCCTCTATCCTATCCTATCCTCTATCCTATCCTATCCTCTATCCTATCCTATCCTCTATCCTATCCTATCCTCTATCCTATCCTATCCTCTATCCTATCCTATCCTCTATCCTACCCTATCCTCTATCCTATCCTATTCTCTACACTATCCTAACCTCTATCCTATCCTATCCTCAACCCTATCCTATCCTCATTCCTATCCTATACTCCATTATATCCTATCCTCTAACCTATCCCATCCTCTATCCTATCCTATCCTCTATCCTATCCTATCCTCTATCCTATCCTATCCTCTATTCTATCCTATCCTCTATCCTATCCTATCCTCTATCCTATCCTATCCTCTATCCTATCCTATCCTCTATCCTAACCTATCCTCTATCCTAACCTATCCTCTATCCTATCCTCTATCCTATCCTCTATCCTATCCTATCCTCTATCCTATCCTATCCTCTATCCTATCCTCTATCCTATCCTATCCTCTATCCTATCCTATCCTCTATCCTATCCTACCCTCAATCCTATCCTATCCTATGCTCTATCCTATCCTATCCTCTATCCTATCCTATCCTCAATCCTATCCTATCCTCTATCCTCTCCTATCCTTTATACTAACCAATCCTCTATCCTATCCTCTATCCTATCCTATCCTCTATCCTATCCTATCCTCTATCCTATCCTATCCTCTATCCTATCCTATCCTCTATCCTATCCTACCCTCAATCCTATCCTATCCTATGCTCTATCCTATCCTATCCTCTATCCTATCCTATCCTCAATCCTATCCTATCCTCTATCCTCTCCTATCCTTTATACTAACCAATCCTCTATCCTATCCTCTATCCTATCCTATCCTCTATCCTATCCTATCCTCTATCCTATCCTATCCTCTATCCTATCCTATCCTCTATCCTATCCTATCCTCTATCCTATCCTATCCTTTATCCTATCCTATCCTATATCCTATCCTATCCTCTATCCTATCCGATCCTCTATCCTATCCTATCCTCTATCCTATCCTATCCTCTATCCTATCCTATCCTCTATCCTATCCTATCCTCTATCCTATCTTATCCTATCCTCTATCCTATCCTATCCTCTATCCTATCCTATCCTCTATCCTATCCTATCCTCTATCCTATCCTATCGTATCCTCTATCCTATCCTATCCTCTATCCTATCCTATCCTCTATCCTATCCTATCCTCTATGCTATCCTATCCTCTATCCTATCCTATACTCTATCCTAACCTATCCTCTATCCTATCCTATTCTCTATCCTATCCTATCCTCTATAATATCGTATCCTCTATCATATCCTATCCTCTTGCCTATGATATCATCTACCCTATCGTATCCTCTATCCTATCCAATCTCCTACCCTATCCTCTATCCTATCCTATCCTCTATCGTCTGCTCTATCCTATCCTATCCACTATCCTATCCTATCCTCAATGCTATCCTATTCTCTATCCTCACCTATCCTTTATACTATCCAATCCTCTATCCTAACCTATCCTCTATCCTATCCTATCCTCTTTCCTATCCTATCCTCTATCCTATCCTATCCTCTATCCTAACCTACCCTCTATCCTATTCTATCCTCTATCCTATCCTATCCTCAACGCTATCCTATCCTCATTCCTATCCTATACTCCATTATATCCTATCCGCTATCCTATAATATCCTCTATCCTATCCAATCCTCTATCCTATCCTCTATCCCATCCTCTATCCTATCCTCTATCCCATCCTCTATCCTATCCTCTATCCTATCCTATCCTCTATCCTATCCTATCCTCTATCCTATCCTATCCTCTATCCTATCCTATCCTCTATCCTATCCTATCCTCTATCCTATCCTCTATCCCATCCTCTATCCTATCCTCTATCCCATCCTCTATCCTATCCTCTATCCTATCCTATCCTCTATCCTATCCTTTCCTCTATCCTATCCTATCCTCTATCCTATCCTATCCTCTATCCTATCCTATCCTCTATCCTATCCTATCCTCTATCCTATCCTATCCTCTATCCTATCCTATCCTATCCTCTATCCTAACCTATCCTCTATCCTAACCTATCCTCTATCCTATCCTCTATCCTATCCTCTATCCTATCCTATCCTCTATCCTATCCTATCCTCTATCCTATCCTATCCTCTATCCTATCCTATCCTCTATCCTATCCTATCCTATCCTCTATCCTAACCTATCCTCTATCCTAACCTATCCTCTATCCTATCCTCTATCCTATCCTCTATCCTATCCTATCCTCTATCCTATCCTATCCTCTATCCTATCCTATCCTCTATCCTATCCTATCCTCTATCCTATCCTATCCTCTATCCTATCCTATCCTCTATTCTATCCTATCCTCTATCCTATCCTATCCTCTATCCTATCCTATCCTCTATCCTATCCTATCCTCTATCCTAACCTATCCTCTATCCTAACCTATCCTCTATCCTATCCTCTATCCTATCCTCTATCCTATCCTATCCTCTATCCTATCCTATCCTCTATCCTATCCTCTATCCTATCCTATCCTCTATCCTATCCTATCCTCTATCCTATCCTACCCTCAATCCTATCCTATCCTATGCTCTATCCTATCCTATCCTCTATCCTATCCTATCCTCAATCCTATCCTATCCTCTATCCTCTCCTATCCTTTATACTAACCAATCCTCTATCCTATCCTCTATCCTATCCTATCCTCTATCCTATCCTATCCTCTATCCTATCCTATCCTCTATCCTATCCTATCCTCTATCCTATCCTATCCTCTATCCTATCCTACCCTCAATCCTATCCTATCCTATGCTCTATCCTATCCTATCCTCTATCCTATCCTATCCTCAATCCTATCCTATCCTCTATCCTCTCCTATCCTTTATACTAACCAATCCTCTATCCTATCCTCTATCCTATCCTATCCTCTATCCTATCCTATCCTCTATCCTATCCTATCCTCTATCCTATCCTATCCTCTATCCTATCCTATCCTCTATCCTATCCTATCCTATCCTCTATCCTATCCTATCCTCTATCCTATCCGATCCTCTATCCTATCCTATCCTCTATCCTATCCTATCCTCTATCCTATCCTATCCTCTATCCTATCCTATCCTCTATCCTATCTTATCCTATCCTCTATCCTATCCTATCCTCTATCCTATCCTATCCTCTATCCTATCCTATCGTATCCTCTATCCTATCCTATCCTCTATCCTATCCTATCCTCTATCCTATCCTATCCTCTATGCTATCCTATCCTCTATCCTATCCTATACTCTATCCTAACCTATCCTCTATCCTATCCTATTCTCTATCCTATCCTATCCTCTATAATATCGTATCCTCTATCATATCCTATCCTCTTGCCTATGATATCATCTACCCTATCGTATCCTCTATCCTATCCAATCTCCTACCCTATCCTCTATCCTATCCTATCCTCTATCGTCTGCTCTATCCTATCCTATCCACTATCCTATCCTATCCTCAATGCTATCCTATTCTCTATCCTCACCTATCCTTTATACTATCCAATCCTCTATCCTAACCTATCCTCTATCCTATCCTATCCTCTTTCCTATCCTATCCTCTATCCTATCCTATCCTCTATCCTAACCTACCCTCTATCCTATTCTATCCTCTATCCTATCCTATCCTCAACGCTATCCTATCCTCATTCCTATCCTATACTCCATTATATCCTATCCGCTATCCTATAATATCCTCTATCCTATCCAATCCTCTATCCTATCCTCTATCCCATCCTCTATCCTATCCTCTATCCCATCCTCTATCCTATCCTCTATCCTATCCTATCCTCTATCCTATCCTTTCCTCTATCCTATCCTATCCTCTATCCTATCCTATCCTCTATCCTATCCTTTCCTCTATCCTATCCTATCCTCTATCCTATCCTATCCTCTATCCTATCCTATCCTCTATCCTATCCTATCCTCTATCCTATCCTATCCTCTATCCTATCCTATCCTATCCTCTATCCTAACCTATCCTCTATCCTAACCTATCCCCTATCCTATCCTCTATCCTATCCTCTATCCTATCCTATCCTCTATCCTATCCTATCCTCTATCCTATCCTATCCTCTATCCTATCCTATCCTATCCTCTATCCTAACCTATCCTCTATCCTAACCTATCCTCTATCCTATCCTCTATCCTATCCTCTATCCTATCCTATCCTCTATCCTATCCTATCCTCTATCCTATCCTATCCTCTATCCTATCCTATCCTCTATCCTATCCTATCCTCTATCCTATCCTATCCTCTATCCTATCCTATCCTCTATCCTATCCTATCCTCTATCCTATCCTATCCTCTATCCTATCCTATCCTCTATCCTATCCTATCCTATCCTCTATCGTATCCTATCCTATATCCTATCCTATCCTCTATCCTATCCTATCGTATCCTCTATCCTATCCTATCCTCTATCCTATCCTATCCTCTATCCTATCCTATCCTCTATGCTATCCTATCCTCTATCCTATCCTATACTCTATCCTAACCTATCCTCTATCCTATCCTATTCTCTATCCTATCCTATCCTCTATAATATCGTATCCTCTATCATATCCTATCCTCTTGCCTATGATATCATCTACCCTATCGTATCCTCTATCCTATCCAATCTCCTACCCTATCCTCTATCCTATCCTATGCTCTATCGTCTGCTCTATCCTATCCTATCCACTATCCTATCCTATCCTCAATGCTATCCTATTCTCTATCCTCACCTATCCTTTATACTATCCAATCCTCTATCCTAACCTATCCTCTATCCTATCCTATCCTCTTTCCTATCCTATCCTCTATCCTATCCTATCCTCTATCCTAACCTACCCTCTATCCTATTCTATCCTATATCCTATCCTATCCTCAACGCTATCCTATCCTCATTCCTATCCTATACTCCATTATATCCTATCCGTTATCCTATAATATCCTCTATCCTATCCAATCCTCTATCCTATCCTCTATCCCATCCTCTATCCTATCCTCTATCCCATCCTCTATCCTATCCTCTATCCTATCCTATCCTCTATCCTATCCTATCCTCTATCCTATCCTATCCTCTATCCTATCCTATCCTCTATCCTAACCTATCCTCTATCCTATCCTATCCTCTATCCTATCCTATCCTCAACGCTATCCTATCCTCATTACTATCCTATACTCCATTATATCCTATCCGCTATCGTATCATATCCTCTATCCTATAATATCCTCTATCCTATCCAATCCTCTATCCTATCCTCTATCATATCCTCTATCCTATCCTATCCTCTATCCTATCCTCTATCCTATCCTATCCTCTATCCTCTCCTATCCTTTATACTAACCAATCCTCTATCCTATCCTCTATCCTATCCTATCCTATCCTCTATCCTATCCTATCCTCTATCCTATCCTATCCTCTATCCTATCCTATCCTCTATCCTATCCTATCCTCTATCCTATCCTATCCTCTATCCTATCCTATCCTCTATCCTATCCTATCCTCTATCCTATCCTATCCTCTATCCTATCCTATCCTATCCTCTATCCTATCCTATCCTCTATCCTATCCTATCCTCTATCCTATCCTATCGTATCCTCTATCCTATCCTATCCTCTATCCTATCCTATCCTCTATCCTATCCTATCCTCTATCCTATCCTATCCTCTATCCTATCCTATCCTCTATCCTATCCTATCCTCTATCCTATCCTATCCTCTATCCTATCCTATCCTCTATCCTGTCCTATCCTATCCTCTATCCTATCCTATCCTCTATCCTATCCTATCCTCTATCCTATCCTATCCTCTATCCTATCCTATCCTCTATCCTATCCTATCCTCTATCCTATCCTATCCTCTATCCTATCCTATCCTATCCTCTATCCTATCCTATCCTCTATCCTATCCTATCCTCTATCCTATCCTATCCTCTATCCTATCCTATCCTCTATCCTATCCTATCCTCTATCCTATCCTATCCTCTATCCTGTCCTATCCTATCCTCTATCCTATCCTATCCTCTATCCTATCCTATCCTCTATCCTATCCTATCCTCTATCCTATCCTATCCTCTATCCTATCCTATCCTCTATCCTATCCTATCCTCTATCCTATCCTATCCTCTATCCTATCCTATCCTCTATCCTATCCTATCCTCTATCCTATCCTATCCTATATCCTATCCTATCCTCTATCCTATCCTATCCTCTATCCTGTCCTATCCTCTATAATATCGTATCCTCTATCATATCCTATCCTCTTTCCTATTATATCATCTATCCTATCCAATCTCTATCGTCTCCTTTCCTCCATCCTATCCAATCCCCTATCTTATCTTCTATCGTCTCCTGTCCTCTATCCTATACAATCCCCTATCCTATCCTCTATCCTATCCTATCCTCTATCCTATCCTACCATCAATCCTATCCTATCCTATGCTCTATCCTATTCTATACTCTATCCTATCCCATCCTCTATCCTATCCTATCCTCTATCCTATCCTATCCTCTATCCTATCCTATCCTGTATCCTATCCTATCCTCTATCCTATCCTATCCTCTATCCTGTCCTATCCTCTATAATATCGTATACTCTATCATATCCTATCCTCTTTCCTATAATATGATCTATCCTATCCAATCTCTATCGTCTCCTTTCCTCTATCCTATCCAATCCCCTATCCTATCTTCTATCGTCTCCTGTCATCTATCCTATCCAATCCCCTATCCTATCCTGTATCCTATCCTATCCTCTATCCTACCCTCAATCCTATCCTATCCTATCCTCTATCCTATCCTATCCTCAATCCTATCCTATCCTCTATCCTCTCCTATCCTTTATACTAACCAATCCTCTATCCTATCCTCTATCCTATCCTATCCTCTATCCTATCCTATCCTCTATCCTATCCTATCCTCTATCCTATCCTATCCTCTATCCTATCCTATCCTCTATCCTATCCTATCCTCTATCCTATCCTATCCTCTATCCTATCCTATCCTCTATCCTATCCTATCCTCTATCCTATCCTATCCTCTATCCTATCCTATCCTCTATCCTATCCTATCCTATCCTCTATCCTATCCTCTATCCTATCCTATCCTCTATCCTATCCTATCCTCTATCCTATCCTATCCTCTATCCTATCCTATCCTCTATCCTATCCTATCCTCTATCCTATCCTATCCTCTATCCTATCCTATCCTCTATCCTATCCTATCCTCTATCCTATCCTATCCTCTATCCTATCCTATCCTCTATCCTATCCTATCCTCTATCCTATCCTCTATCATATCCTCTATCCTATCCTATCCTCTATCCTATCCTATCCTCTATCCTATCCTATCCTCTATCCTATCCTATCCTCTATCCTATCCTATCCTCTATCCTATCCTATCCTCTATCCTGTCCTATCCTATCCTCTATCCTATCCTATCCTCTATCCTATCCTATCCTCTATCCTATCCTATCCTCTATCCTATCCTATCCTCTATCCTATCCTATCCTCTATCCTATCCTATCCTCTATCCTATCCTATCCTCTATCCTATCCTATCCTCTATCCTATCCTATCCTCTATCCTATCCTATCCTCTATCCTATCCTATCCTCTATCCTATCCTATCCTCTATCCTATCCTATCCTCTATCCTATCCTATCCTCTATCCTATCCTATCCTATCCTCTATCCTATCCTATCCTCTATCCTATCCTATCCTCTATCCTATCCTATCCTCTATCCTATCCTATCCTCTATCCTATCCTATCCTCTATCCTATCCTATCCTCTATCCTATCCTATCCTCTATCCTATCCTATCCTCTATCCTATCCTATCCTCTATCCTATCCTATCCTCTATCCTATCCTATCCTCTATCCTATCCTATCCTCTATCCTATCCTATCCTCTATCCTGTCCTATCCTCTATAATATCGTATCCTCTATCCTATCCTATCCTCTATCCTATCCTATCCTCTATCCTATCCTATCCTCTATCCTATCCTATCCTCTATCCTATCCTATCCTCTATCTTATCTTCTATCGTCTCCTGTCCTCTATCCTATACAATCCCCTATCCTATCCTCTATCCTATCCTATCCTCTATCCTATCCTACCATCAATCCTATCCTATCCTATGCTCTATCCTATTCTATACTCTATCCTATCCCATCCTCTATCCTATCCTATCCTCTATCCTATCCTATCCTCTATCCTATCCTATCCTGTATCCTATCCTATCCTCTATCCTATCCTATCCTCTATCCTGTCCTATCCTCTATAATATCGTATACTCTATCATATCCTATCCTCTTTCCTATAATATGATCTATCCTATCCAATCTCTATCGTCTCCTTTCCTCTATCCTATCCAATCCCCTATCCTATCTTCTATCGTCTCCTGTCATCTATCCTATCCAATCCCCTATCCTATCCTGTATCCTATCCTATCCTCTATCCTACCATCAATCCTATCCTATCCTATCCTCTATCCTATCCTATCCTCAATCCTATCCTATCCTCTATCCTCTCCTATCCTTTATACTAACCAATCCTCTATCCTATCCTCTATCCTATCCTATCCTCTATCCTATCCTATCCTCTATCCTATCCTATCCTCTATCCTATCCTATCCTCTATCCTATCCTATCCTCTATCCTATCCTATCCTCTATCCTATCCTATCCTCTATCCTATCCTATCCTCTATCCTATCCTATCCTCTATCCTATCCTATCCTATCCTCTATCCTATCCTCTATCCTATCCTATCCTCTATCCTATCCTATCCTCTATCCTATCCTATCCTCTATCCTATCCTATCCTCTATCCTATCCTATCCTCTATCCTATCCTATCCTCTATCCTATCCTATCCTCTATCCTATCCTATCCTCTATCCTATCCTATCCTCTATCCTATCCTATCCTCTATCCTGTCCTATCCTATCCTCTATCCTATCCTATCCTCTATCCTATCCTATCCTCTATCCTATCCTATCCTCTATCCTATCCTATCCTCTATCCTATCCTATCCTCTATCCTATCCTATCCTCTATCCTATCCTATCCTATCCTCTATCCTATCCTATCCTCTATCCTATCCTATCCTCTATCCTATCCTATCCTCTATCCTATCCTATCCTCTATCCTATCCTATCCTCTATCCTATCCTATCCTCTATCCTGTCCTATCCTATCCTCTATCCTATCCTATCCTCTATCCTATCCTATCCTCTATCCTATCCTATCCTCTATCCTATCCTATCCTCTATCCTATCCTATCCTCTATCCTATCCTATCCTCTATCCTATCCTATCCTCTATCCTATCCTATCCTCTATCCTATCCTATCCTCTATCCTATCCTATCCTATATCCTATCCTATCCTCTATCCTATCCTATCCTCTATCCTGTCCTATCCTCTATAATATCGTATCCTCTATCATATCCTATCCTCTTTCCTATTATATCATCTATCCTATCCAATCTCTATCGTCTCCTTTCCTCCATCCTATCCAATCCCCTATCTTATCTTCTATCGTCTCCTGTCCTCTATCCTATACAATCCCCTATCCTATCCTCTATCCTATCCTATCCTCTATCCTATCCTACCATCAATCCTATCCTATCCTATGCTCTATCCTATTCTATACTCTATCCTATCCCATCCTCTATCCTATCCTATCCTCTATCCTATCCTATCCTCTATCCTATCCTATCCTGTATCCTATCCTATCCTCTATCCTATCCTATCCTCTATCCTGTCCTATCCTCTATAATATCGTATACTCTATCATATCCTATCCTCTTTCCTATAATATGATCTATCCTATCCAATCTCTATCGTCTCCTTTCCTCTATCCTATCCAATCCCCTATCCTATCTTCTATCGTCTCCTGTCATCTATCCTATCCAATCCCCTATCCTATCCTGTATCCTATCCTATCCTCTATCCTACCCTCAATCCTATCCTATCCTATCCTCTATCCTATCCTATCCTCAATCCTATCCTATCCTCTATCCTCTCCTATCCTTTATACTAACCAATCCTCTATCCTATCCTCTATCCTATCCTATCCTCTATCCTATCCTATCCTCTATCCTATCCTATCCTCTATCCTATCCTATCCTCTATCCTATCCTATCCTCTATCCTATCCTATCCTCTATCCTATCCTATCCTCTATCCTATCCTATCCTCTATCCTATCCTATCCTCTATCCTATCCTATCCTCTATCCTATCCTATCCTCTATCCTATCCTATCCTCTATCCTCTATCCTATCCTCTATCCTATCCTATCCTCTATCCTATCCTATCCTCTATCCTATCCTATCCTCTATCCTATCCTATCCTCTATCCTATCCTATCCTCTATCCTATCCTATCCTCTATCCTATCCTATCCTCTATCCTATCCTATCCTCTATCCTATCCTATCCTCTATCCTATCCTATCCTCTATCCTATCCTATCCTCTATCCTATCCTATCCTCTATCCTATCCTCTATCATATCCTCTATCCTATCCTATCCTCTATCCTATCCTATCCTCTATCCTATCCTATCCTCTATCCTATCCTATCCTCTATCCTATCCTATCCTCTATCCTATCCTCCTATCCTATCCTCTATCCTATCCTATCCTCTATCCTATCCTATCCTCTATCCTATCCTATCCTCTATCCTATCCTATCCTCTATCCTATCCTATCCTCTATCCTATCCTATCCTCTATCCTATCCTATCCTCTATCCTATCCTATCCTCTATCCTATCCTATCCTCTATCCTATCCTATCCTCTATCCTATCCTATCCTCTATCCTATCCTATCCTCTATCCTATCCTATCCTCTATCCTATCCTATCCTCTATCCTATCCTATCCTATCCTCTATCCTATCCTATCCTCTATCCTATCCTATCCTCTATCCTATCCTATCCTCTATCCTATCCTATCCTCTATCCTATCCTATCCTCTATCCTATCCTATCCTCTATCCTATCCTATCCTCTATCCTATCCTATCCTCTATCCTATCCTATCCTCTATCCTATCCTATCCTCTATCCTATCCTATCCTCTATCCTATCCTATCCTCTATCCTATCCTATCCTCTATCCTGTCCTATCCTCTATAATATCGTATCCTCTATCCTATCCTATCCTCTATCCTATCCTATCCTCTATCCTATCCTATCCTCTATCCTATCCTATCCTCTATCCTATCCTATCCTCTATCTTATCTTCTATCGTCTCCTGTCCTCTATCCTATACAATCCCCTATCCTATCCTCTATCCTATCCTATCCTCTATCCTATCCTACCATCAATCCTATCCTATCCTATGCTCTATCCTATTCTATACTCTATCCTATCCCATCCTCTATCCTATCCTATCCTCTATCCTATCCTATCCTCTATCCTATCCTATCCTGTATCCTATCCTATCCTCTATCCTATCCTATCCTCTATCCTGTCCTATCCTCTATAATATCGTATACTCTATCATATCCTATCCTCTTTCCTATAATATGATCTATCCTATCCAATCTCTATCGTCTCCTTTCCTCTATCCTATCCAATCCCCTATCCTATCTTCTATCGTCTCCTGTCATCTATCCTATCCAATCCCCTATCCTATCCTAGCTATCCTATCCTATCCTCTATCCTACCATCAATCCTATCCTATCCTATCCTCTATCCTATCCTATCCTCAATCCTATCCTATCCTCTATCCTCTCCTATCCTTTATACTAACCAATCCTCTATCCTATCCTCTATCCTATCCTATCCTCTATCCTATCCTATCCTCTATCCTATCCTATCCTCTATCCTATCCTATCCTCTATCCTATCCTATCCTCTATCCTATCCTATCCTCTATCCTATCCTATCCTCTATCCTATCCTATCCTCTATCCTATCCTATCCTCTATCCTATCCTATCCTATCCTCTATCCTATCCTCTATCCTATCCTATCCTCTATCCTATCCTATCCTCTATCCTATCCTATCCTCTATCCTATCCTATCCTCTATCCTATCCTATCCTCTATCCTATCCTATCCTCTATCCTATCCTATCCTCTATCCTATCCTATCCTCTATCCTATCCTATCCTCTATCCTATCCTATCCTCTATCCTATCCTATCCTCTATCCTATCCTATCCTCTATCCTATCCTATCCTCTATCCTATCCTATCCTCTATCCTATCCTATCCTCTATCCTATCCTATCCTCTATCCTATCCTATCCTCTATCCTATCCTATCCTCTATCCTATCCTATCCTATCCTCTATCCTATCCTATCCTCTATCCTATCCTATCCTCTATCCTATCCTATCCTCTATGCTATCCTATCCACTATCCTATCCTATCCTCTATCCTATCCTATCCTCTATCCTATCCTATCCTCTATGCTATCCTATCCTCTATCCTATCCTATACTCTATCCTAACCTATCCTCTATCCTATCCTATTCTCCATCCTATCCTATCCTATCCTCTATCCTATCCTATCCTATCCTCTATCCTATCCCATCCTCTATCCTATCCTATCCTCTATCCTATCCTATCCTCTATCCTATCCTATCCTCTATTCTATCCTTATCATCTATCCTATCCTATCCTCTATCCTATCCTATCCTCTATCCTATCCTATGATCTATCCTAACCTATCCTCTATCCTATCCTATCCTCTATCCTATCCTAACCTGAACCCTATCCTATCCTCATTCCTATCCTATACTCCATTATATCCTATCCGCTATCCTATCATATCCTCTATCCTATCCAATCCTCTATCCTATCCTCTATCCTATCCTCTATCCTATCCTCTATCCTATCCTATCCTCTATCCTATCCTATCCTCTATCCTATCCTATCCTCTATCCTATCCTATCCTCTATCCTATCCGATCCTCTATCCTATCCTATCCTCTATCCTATCCTATCCTATCCTATCCTCTATCCTATCCTATCCTCTATCCTATCCTATCCTATCCTCTATCCTATCCTATCCTCTATCCTATCCCTATCCTCTATCCTATCCTATCCTCTATCCTATCCTATCCTCTATCCTATCCTATCCTCTATCCTATCCTATCCTCTATCCTGTCCTATCCTATCCTCTATCCTATCCTATCCTCTATCCTATCCTATCCTCTATCCTATCCTATCCTCTATCCTATCCTATCCTCTATCCTATCCTATCCTCGATCCTATCCTATCCTCTATCCTATCCTATCCTCTATCCTATCCTATCCTCTATCCTATCCTATCCTCTATCCTATCCTATCCTCTATCCTATCCTATCCTCTATCCTATCCTATCCTCTATCCTATCCTATCCTCGATCCTATCCTATCCTCTATCCTATCCTATCCTCTATCCTTTCCTATCCTCTATCCTGTCCTATCCTATCCTCTATCCTATCCTATCCTCTATCCTATCCTATCCTCTATCCTATCCTATCCTCTATCCTATCCTATCCTCTATCCTATCCTATCCTCTATCCTATCCTATCCTCTATCCTATCCTATCCTCATCCTATCCTATCCTCTATCCTATCCTATCCTCTATCCTATCCTATCCTCTATCCTATCCTATCCTCTATCCTATCCTATCCTCTATCCTATCCTATCCTCTATCCTATCCTATCCTCTATCCTATCCTATCCTATCCTCTATCCTATCCTATCCTATCCTCTATGCCTATCCTATCCTCTATCCTATCCTATACTCTATCCTAACCTATCCTCTATCCTATCCTATTCTCCATCCTATCCTATCCTATCCTCTATCCTATCCTATCCTATCCTCTATCCTATCCCATCCTCTATCCTATCCTATCCTCTATCCTATCCTATCCTCTATCCTATCCTATCCTCTATTCTATCCTATCATCTATCCTATCCTATCCTCTATCCTATCCTATCCTCTATCCTATCCTATGATCTATCCTAACCTATCCTCTATCCTATCCCTATTCCTCTATCCTATCCTAACCTGAACCCTATCCTATCCTCATTCCTATCCTATACTCCATTATATCCTATCCGCTATCCTATCATATCCTCTATCCTATCCAATCCTCTATCCTATCCTCTATCCTATCCTCTATCCTATCCTCTATCCTATCCTATCCTCTATCCTATCCTATCCTCTATCCTATCCTATCCTCTATCCTATCCTATCCTCTATCCTGTCCTATCCTATCCTCTATCCTATCCTATCCTCTATCCTATCCTATCCTCTATCCTATCCTATCCTCTATCCTATCCTATCCTCTATCCTATCCTATCCTCGATCCTATCCTATCCTCTATCCTATCCTATCCTCTATCCTATCCTATCCTCTATCCTATCCTATCCTCTATCCTATCCTATCCTCTATCCTATCCTATCCTCTATCCTATCCTATCCTCTATCCTATCCTATCCTCTATCCTATCCTATCCTCTATCCTATCCTATCCTCTATCCTATCCTATCCTATCCTCTATCCTATCCTATCCTCTATCCTATCCTATCCTCTATCCTATCCTATCCTCTATCCTATCCCTATCCTCTATCCTATCCTCTATCCTATCCTATCCTCTATCCTATCCTATCCTCTATCCTATCCTATCCTATCCTCTATCCTATCCTATCCTCTATCCTATCCTATCCTCTATCCTATCCTATCCTCTATCCTATCGTATCCTCTATCCTATCCTATCCTATCCTCTATCCTATCCTATCCTATCCTCTATCCTATCCTATCCTCTATCCTATCCTATCCTCTATCCTATCCTATCCTCTATCCTATCCTATCCTCTATCCTATCCTATCCTCTATCCTATCCTATCCTCTATCCTATCCTATCCTCTATCCTATCCTATCCTCTATCCTATCCTATCCTCTATCCTATCCTATCCTCTATCCTATCCTATCCTCTATCCTATCCTATCCTCTATCCTATCCTATCCTCTATCCTATCCTATCCTCTATCCTATCCTATCCTCTATCCTATCCTATCCTCTATCCTATCCTATCCTCTATCCTATCCTATCCTCTATCCTATCCTATCCTCTATCCTATCCTATCCTATCCTCTATCCTATCCTATCCTCTATCCTATCCTATCCTCTATCCTATCCTATCCTCTATCCTATCCTATCCTCTATCCTATCCTATCCTCTATCCTATCCTATCCTCTATCCTATCCTATCCTATCCTCTATCCTATCCTATCCTATCCTCTATCCTATCCTATCCTCTATCCTATCCTATCCTCTATCCTATCCTATCCTCTATCCTATCCTATCCTCTATCCTGTCCTATCCTATCCTCTATCCTATCCTATCCTCTATCCTATCCTATCCTCTATCCTATCCTATCCTCTATCCTATCCTATCCTCTATCCTATCCTATCCTCTATCCTATCCTATCCTCTATCGTCTCCCTATCTTCTATCCTATCCTATCCTCTATCCTATCCTATCCTCTATCCTATCCTATCCTCTATCCTATACTATCCGCTATCCTATCCTATCCTCTATCCTATCCTATACTCTATCCTAACCTATCCTCTATCCTATCCTATTCTCTATCCTATCCTATCCTGAACCCTATCCTATCCTCATTCCTAACCTATACTCCATTATATCCCATCCGCTATCCTATCATATCCTCTATCCTATCCAATCCTCTATCCTATCCTGTCCTCTATCCTATCCTATCCTCTATCCTATTCTATCCTCTGTCCTATCTTATCCTCTATCCTATCCTATCCTCTATCCTATCCTATCCTATCCTCTATCCTATCCTATCCTCTATCCTATCCTATCCTATCCTATCCTCTATCCTCTATCCTATCCTATCCACTATCCTATCCTATCCTCTATCCTATCCTATCCTCTATCCTATCCTATCCTCTATCCTATCCTATCCTCTATCCTATCCTATCCTATCCCTCCATCGTCTCCTATCCTCTATCCTATCCAATCCCCTATCCTATCCTCTATCGTCTGCTCTATCCTATCCTATCCACTATCCTATCCTATCCTCAATGCTATCCTATTCTCTATCCTCACCTATCCTTTATACTATCCTATCCTCTATCCTATCCTATCCTCTATCCTACCCTCAATCCTATCCTATCCTATGCTCTATCCTGTCCTATCCTCTATCCTATCCTATCCTCTATCCTACCCTCAATCCTATCCTATCCTATGCTCTATCCTGTCCTATCCTCTATCCTATCCTATCCTCAATCCTATCCTATCCTCTATCCTCTCCTATCCTTTATACTAACCAATCCTCTATCCTATCCTTTATCCTATCCTCTATCCTATCCTATCCTCTATCCTATCCTATCCTCTATCCTATCCTATCCTCTATCCTATCCTATCCTCTATCCTATCCTATCCTCTATCCTATCCTATCCTCTATCCTATCCTATCCTATCTTCTATCCTATCCTATCCTCTATCCTATCCTATCCTCTATCCTATCCTATCCTCTATCCTATCCTATCCTCTATCCTATCCTATCCTCTATTCTAACCTATCCTCTATCCTATCCTATCCTCTATCCTATCCTATCCTATCCTCTATCCTATCCTATCCTCTATCCTATCCTATCCTCTATCCTATCCTATCCTCTATCCTATCCTATCCTATCCTCTATCCTATCCTATCCTCTATCCTATCCTATCCTCTATCCTATCCTATCCTCTATTGCTATCCTATCCTCTATCCTATCCTATCCTCTATCCTATCCTATCCTCTATCCTATCCTATCCTCTATGCTATCCTATCCTCTATCCTATCCTATACACTATCCTAACCTATCCTCTATCCTATCCTATTCTCTATCCTATCCTATCCTCTATAATATCGTATCCTCTATCATATCCTATCCTCTTGCCTATGATATCATCTACCCTATCGTATCCTCTATCCTATCCAATCTCCTACCCTATCCTCTATCCTATCCTATCCTCTATCGTCTGCTCTATCCTATCCTATCCACTATCCTATCCTATCCTCAATGCTATCCTATTCTCTATCCTCACCTATCCTTTATACCATCCAATCCTCTATCCTAACCTATCCTCTATCCTATCCTATCCTCTTTCCTATCCCATCCTCTATCCTATCCTATCCTCTATCCTAACCTACCCTCTATCCTATCCTATCCTCTATCCTATCCTATCCTCAACGCTATCCTATCCTCATTCCTATCCTATACTCCATTATATCCTATCCGCGATCCTATCATATCCTCTATCCTATACTATCCTCTATCGTCTCCTGTCCTCTATCCTATCCAATCCCCTATCCTATCCTCTGTACTATCCTATCCGATATTCTATCCTATCCTATCCTCTATCCTATCCTATCCTCTATCCTATCCAATCCTACATCCTATCCTATCCGCTATGCTATCCTATCCTCTATCCTATCCTATCCTCTATCCTATCCTATCCTCTATCCTATCCTATCCATTACCCTATCCTATCCTCTATCCTATCCTATCCTCTAGCCTATCCTATCCTCTATCCTATCCTATCCTCTATCGCATCCTATCCTCTATCCTATCCAATCCTACATCCTATCCTATCTTCCATCGTGTCCTATCCTCTATCCTATCCAATCCCCTATCCTATTCTCTATCCTATCCTATCCTCTATCCTATAATATCATCTATCCTATCCAATCTCTATCGTTCCCTGTCCTCTATCCTAGCAAATCCCCTATCTTATCCTCTATCGTCACCTGCCCTCTATCCTATCCAATCCCCTATCTTATCTTCTATCGTCTCCTGTCCTCTATCCTATCAAATCCCCAACCTATCCTCTATCCTATCCTATCCTCTATCCTATCCTATCCTCATTCCTATCCTATCCTATGCTCTTTCCTATTCTATACTCTATCCTATCCTATCCTCTATCCTATCCTATCCTCTATCCTATCATATCCTCTATCCTATCCTATCCTCTATCCTATCCTATCCTCTATCCTATCCTATCCTCTATCCTATCCTATCCTCTATCCTAGCATATCCTCTATCCTATCCTATCCTCTATCCTATCCTATCCTCAATCCTATCCTGTCCTGTATCCTCTCCTATCCTATATACTAACCAATCCTCTATCCTATCCTCTATCCTATCCAATCCTACATCCTGTCCTATCCTCCATCGTCTCCAATCCTGTATCCTATCCAATCCCCTATCCTATCCTCTATCATATCCTATCCTCTATCCTATCCTATCCTCAATCCTATCATATCCTCTATCCTCTCCTATCCTTTATACTAACCAATCCTCTATCCTATCATCTATCCTATCCTATCCTCCATCGTCTCCTATCCTCTATCCTATCCAATCCCATACCCTATCCTCTATCCTATCCTATCCTCTACCCTATCCAATCCTACATCCTATCCTATCCTCCATCGTCTCCTATCCTCTATCCTATCCAATCCCCTATCCTATCCTCTATCCGATCCTATCCTCTATCCTATCCTATCCTCTATCCTATACTATCCTCTATCGTCTCCTGTCCTCTATCCTATCCAATCCCCCTATCCTATCCTCTGTCCTATCCTATCCGATACTCTATCCTATCCTATCCTCTATCCTATCCTATCCTCTATCCTATCCTATCCTCTATCCTATCCTATCCTCTATCCTATCCTATCCTCTATCGTCTCCTATCCTCTATCCTATCCAATCCCCTATCCAATCCTCTATCCTATCGTATCCTGTATAATATCGTATCCTCTATCATATTCTATCCTCTATCCTATAATATCATCTATCCTATCCTATCCTCTATCCGATCCTATCCTCTATCCTATCCTATCCTCTATAATATCGTAACCTCTATCATATTCTATCCTCTAACCTATAATATCATCTATCCTATCCTATCCTCTATCCTATCCAATCTCTATCGTCCCCTGTCCTCTATCCTAGCAAATCCCCTATCTTATCCTCTATCGTCACCTGCCCTCTATCCTATCCAATCCCCTATCTTATCTTCTATCGTCTCCTGTCCTCTATCCTATCCAATCCCCAACCTATTCTCTATCCTATCCTATCCTCTATCCTATAATATCATCTATCCTATCCAATCTCTATCGTCCCCTGTCCTCTATCCTAGCAAATCCCCTAACTTATCCTCTATCGTCACCTGCCCTCTATCCTATCCAGTCCCCTATCTTATCTTCTATCGTCTCCTGTCCTCTATCCTATCCAATCCCCAACCTATCCTCTATCCTATCCTATCCTCTATCCTATCCTATCATCAATCCTATCCTATCCTATGCTCTTTCCTATTCTATACTCTATCCTATCCTATCCTCTATCCTATCCTATCCTCTATCCTATCCTATCCTCTATCCTATCCTATCCTCTATCCTATCCTATCCTCTATCCTATCCTATCCTCTATCCTAGCATATCCTCTATCCTATCCTATCCTCTATCCTATCCTATCCTCAATCCTATCCTGTCCTGTATCCTCTCCTATCCTATATACTAACCAATCCTCTATCCTATCCTCTATCCTATCCTATCGACCATCGTCTCCTATCCTCTATCCTATCCAATCCCCTACCCTATCCTCTATCCTATCCTATCCTCTATCCTATCCAATCCTACATCCTATCCTATCCTCCATCGTCTCCAATCCTCTATCCTATCCAATCCCCTATCCTATCCTCTATCCGATCCTATCCTCTATCCTATCCTATCCCTCTATAATATCGTATCCTCTTGCCTGTAATATCATCTATTCTATCCTATTCTCTATCCTATCCTATCCTCTATCCTATACTATCCTCTATCGTCTCCTGTCCTCTATCCTATCCAATCCCCTATCCTATCCTCTGTCCTATCCTATCCGGTACTCTATCCTATCCTATCCTCTATAATATCGTATCCTCTATCATATCCTATCCTCTTGCCTATAATATCATCTATCCTATCCTATTCTCTATCCTATCCTATCCTCTATCCTATCCTCTATCCTATCCTCAATCCTATCCTATAATATGTTCTTTCCTATTCTATACTCTATCCTGTCCTATCCTCTATCCTATCCTATACTCTATCCTATCCTATCCTCTATCCTATCCTATCCTGTATCCTATCCTATCCTCTATAATATCGTATCCTATATCATAATCTATCGTCCTTCCCTATAATATCATCTATCCTATCATATCCTCTATCCTATACTATCCTCTATAATATCGTATCCTCTATCATATTCTATCCTCTTGCCTGTAATATCATCTATTCTATCCTATTCTCTATCCTATCCTATCCTCTATCCTATAATATCCTCTATCCTATCCTATCCTCTATCCTATCCTATCCTCTATCCTATCCTATCCTCAATCGTATCCTATCCTCTATAGTCTCCTATCCTTTATACTAACCAATCCTCTATCCTATCCTCTATCCTATCCTATCCTCCATCGTCTCCTATCCTCTATCCTATCCAATCCCCTATCCCATCCAATCCCCTACCCTATCCTCTATCCTATCCTATCCTCTATCCTATCCAATCCTACATCCTATCCTATCCTCCATCGTCTCCTATCCTCTATCCTATCCAATCCCCTATCCTATCTTGTATCCTATCCTATCCTCTAACCTATCCTATCCTCTATCCTATCCTATCCTCTATCCTATCCTATCCTCTATCCTAGCATATCCTCTATCCTATCCTATCCTCTATCCTATCCTATCCTCAATCCTATCCTGTCCTGTATCCTCTCCTATCCTATATACAAACCAATCCTCTATCCTATCCTCTATCCTATCCTATCGTCCATCGTCTCCTATCCTCTATCCTATCCAATCCCCTACCCTATCCTCTATCCTATCCTATCCTCTATCCTATCCAATCCTACATCCTATCCTATCCTCCATCGTCTCCAATCCTCTATCCTATCCAATCCCCAACCTATCCTCTATCCTATCCTATCCTCAATCCTATCCTATCCTATGCTCTTTCCTATTCTATACTCTATCCTATCCTATCCTCTATCCTATCCTATCCTCTATCCTATCCTATCCTCTATCCTATCCTATCATCTATCCCTATCCTATCCTCTATCCTAGCATATCCTCTATCCTATCCTATCCTCTATCCTATCCTATCCTCAATCCTATCCTGTCCTGTATCCTCTCCTATCCTATATACTAACCAATCCTCTATCCTATCCTCTATCCTATCCTATCGTCCAT